>NC_090265.1:920092942-920400323 GCF_040414725.1 Anabrus simplex
TCAAGGGTAGGGTCCATGAATAAAGATGTAAGTTTCACATGAAAATTAAAAACAAAATAAAGAAAATAATTTATTAATGGCATAATTCATAATTTAAAATTGGACACAGGGAGCATCTAGCCATAACCAACTTCAGAGTATAGAAAATTATTCGAACGTACAAAGCGTGGTGCACATACAACAAATGACCTGTTACTCAATTTTATATTATTTTCTCAATTTACGAAAATATTCCAGAAAACTTACCAATTTTCTAAAGATCCTAGCAGCCATTTTAAGATGCAAGGCAAGGAAGAGGCCAAAGAGGCTGCGGTAGAGAAGAACTGAGCTAAGATCGTATGCGAGACAGTTTGGTCCATCTATGAGTGCATTTTAGAAACATGGTCTTCTAACTAGTACGCGTTAAATTCGCAAGGTGTCTCTTTCAGACTGACACAATTACAGTGTGGCCAAGGCTAGTCTAGCCGCCATGTTTTAGCCAAGTGCTCAATCAGCTGATAGATGAAGGAGAGTGATATTATTATTATTTCAATAAAGAATAGAGTAGGTCAATGTTTTAAGATGTTATTTATTTTGCTTATGTTGTATGTATGGCCTATCAGTATTTGTTATATTCAGAGTCTGACTACCTGACGTAAGACTTCAAAATTTAGAGTTATACGAGGTTTAGGCCTACAAGTCACAATTATTGAAGAGGTTAGAAATTATGTGTTGGTATCTAGGCCTATCATAACATTTATATTATAATACATGTGGCATAAAATAGTATAGTCATTGTCTTGAATAATGTATGTGATGACTGTAAAGTTAGTTACATTTTTTTCTATTTTCTTTACGTCGCACCGACACAGATGGGTCTTATGGCGACGATGGGACAGGAAAGGCCTCGGAATGAGAAGGAAGCAGCCGCTGCCTTAATTAAGGTACAGCCTCAGCATTTTCCTGGTGTGAAATTGGGAAACCACGGAAAACCATCTTCAGGGCTGCCGACAGTAGGGTTCGAACCTACTATCTCCCGGATGCAAGCTCACATCTGCGCGCCCCTAACTGCACGGCCAACTCGCCCGGTCATTCAAATAAAAAAAATAACATTACCATATATCAGGTTACAAGGTTTTACATATCAGAATATACAACGCAGTATTATAAAACTATACATAGAAATGTACTTTTTTTATATATGACATCGGTATGTATAAAAACTGAACACACGCAGAAGATAGAAAATAATATGACTAGTTAACCGATGGGTAGACATTGTATTACCTAGCTCCATATTTATGTTAACGTAATATACTGTACCATTTTACTCGTGGTACTAATAGAAATAATAGCGAAAAGCTGCTACTCTTTAGTGACAAAAACAAGCAACTGTCATGAATGAATGAATACTGATCTGCATTTAGGGCAGTCGCCCAGGTGGCAGATTCCCTATCTGTTGCTTTCCTAGAATTTTCCTAAATTATTTCAAAGAAATTGGAAATTTATTGAATGTCTCTCTTGGTAAGTTATTCCAATCACTAACTCCCCTTCCTATAAATGAATATTTGCCCCAGTTTGTCATCTTGAATTCCAACTTTATCTTCATATTGTGATCTTTCCTACTTTTATAAACGCCACTCAAACTTATTCGTCTACTAATGTCATTCCACGCTATCTCTCTTCTTTCTCTCAGTTCTTCCCAACCCAAACTTTGCAACATTTTTGTAACGCTACTCTTTTGTCGGAAATCACCCAGAACAAATCGAGCTGCTTTTCTTTGGATTTTTTCCAGTTCTTGAATCAGGTAATCCTGGTGAGGGTCCCATACACTGGAACCATACTCCAGTTGGGGTCTTACCAGAGACTTATATGCCTTCTCCTTTACATCCTTACTACAACCCCTAAACACCCTCATAACCATGTGCAGAGATCTGTACCCTTTATTTAAAATCCCAATGAAGATCATTCCGTATATTAACACCCAGATACCTACAATGATCCCCAAAAGGAACTTTCACCCCATCAACGCAGTAATTAAAACTGAGAGGACTTTTCCTATTTGTGAAACTCGCAACCTGACTTTTAACCCCGTTTATCAACATACCATTGCCTGCTGTCCATCTCACAACATTTTCGAGGTCACGTTGCAGTTGCTCACAATCTTGTAACTTATTTATTACTCTATAGAGAATAACATCATCCGCAAAAAAGCCTTACCTCCGATTCCACTCCTTTACATATATCATTTATATATATAAGGAAATATAAAGGTCCGATAATACTGCCTTGAGGAATCCCTCTCTTAATGATTACAGGGTCAGATAAAGCTTCACCTACTCTAATTCTCTGAGATCTATTTTCTAGCAATATAGCAACCCATTCGGTCACTCTTTTGTCTAGTCCAATTGCACTCATTTTTGCCAGTAGTCTCCCAATATCCACCCTATCAAATGCTTTAGACAGGTCAATCGCGATACAGTCCATTTGACCTCCAGAATCCAAGATATCTGCTATATCTTGCTGGAATCCTACAAGTTGAGCTTCAGTGGAATAATCTTTCCTAAAACCGAACTGCCTTCTATCGAACCAGTTATTAATTTCACAAGCATGTCTAATACACTGACTGACAGAGCAAATGCAACACCAAGAAGGAGTGGTTCGAAAGGGATGAAAGTTGGGGAAAAACAGAGACGGCACGGACGAATAATTGATGTTTATTTCAAACCGATATGCAGGTTACACAATGCGCACGGCATCGACTCAGTAGGATGTAGGACCACCGCGAGCGGCGATGCACGCAGAAACACGTCGAGGTACAGAGTCAATAAGAGTGCGGATGGTGTCCTGAAGGATGGTTCTCCATTCTCTGTCAACCATTTGCCACAGTTGGTCGTCCGTACGAGGCTGGGGCAGAGTTTGCAAACGGCGTCCAATGAGATCCCACACGTGTTCGATTGGTGAGAGATCCGGAGAGTACGCTGGCCACGGAAGCATCTGTACACCTCGTAGAGCCTGTTGGGAGATGCGAGCAGTGTGTGGGCGGGCATTATCCTGCTGAAACAGAGCATTGGGCAGCCCCTGAAGGTACGGGAGTGCCACCGGCCGCAGCACATGCTGCACGTAGCGGTGGGCATTTAACGTGCCTTGAATACGCACTAGAGGTGACGTGGAATCATACGCAATAGCGCCCCAAACCATGATGCCGCGTTGTCTAGCGGTAGGGCGCTCCACAGTTACTGCCGGATTTGACCTTTCTCCACGCCGACGCCACACTCGTCTGCGGTGACTATCACTGACAGAACAGAAGCGTGACTCATCGGAGAACACGACGTTCCGCCATTCCCTCATCCAAGTCGCTCTAGCCCGGCACCATGCCAGGCGTGCACGTCTATGCTGTGGAGTCAATGGTAGTCTTCTGAGCGGACGCCGGGAGTGCAGGCCTCCTTCAACTAATCGACGGGAAATTGTTCTGGTCGATATTGGAACAGCCAGGGTGTCTTGCACATGCTGAAGAATGGCGGTTGACGTGGTGTGCGGGGCTGCCACCGCTTGGCGGCGGATGCGCCGATCCTCGCGTGCTGACGTCACTCGGGCTGCGCCTGGACCCCTCGCACGTGTCACTTGTCCCTGCGCCAACCATCTTCGCCACAGGCGCTGCACCGTGGACACATCCCTATGGGTATCGGCTGCGATTTGACGAAGCGACCAACCTGCCCTTCTCAGCCCAATCACCATACTCCTCGTAAAGTCGTCTGTCTGCTGGAAATGCCTCCGTTGACGGCGGCCTGGCATTCTTAGCTATACACGTGTCCTGTGGCACACGACAACACGTTCTACAATGACTGTCGGCTGAGAAATCAGGGTACGAAGTGGGCCATTCGCCAACGCCGTGTCCCATTTATCGTTCGCTACGTGCGCAGCACAGCGGCGCATTTCAGATCATGAGCATACCTCAGTGACGTCAGTCTACCCTGCAATTGGCATAAAGTTCTGACCACTCCTTCTTGGTGTTGTATTTGCTCTGTCAGTCAGTGTATAATCAGAAAGAATGCCTTCCCAAAGCTTACATACAATGCATGTCAAAATTACTGGCCTGTAATTTTCAGCTTTATGTCTATCACCCTTTCCTTTATACATTGGGGCTATAATAGCAACTCTCCATTCATCTGGTATAGTTCCTCCGACCAAACAATAATCAAATAAGTACTTCAGATATGGAACTATATCCCAACCCATTGTCTTTAGCATATCCCCAGAAATCTGATCAATTCCAGCCGCTTTTCTAGTTTTCAACTTTTGTATCTTATTGTAAATGTCATTGTTATCATACGTAAATTTTATTACTTCTTTGGCCTTAGTCTCCTCCTCTATCTCGACATTATCCTTGTAACTAACAATCTTTACATACTGCTGACTGAATACTTCTGCCTTTTGAAGATCCTCACATACACACTCCCCCTGTTCATTAATTTTTCCTGGAATGTCCTTCTTGGAACCTGTTTCTGCCTTAAAATACCTATAGTCTACATACCCTTCCATTTTTCACTAAAATTTGTATGACTGCCAATTATGCTTGCCATCATGTTATCCTTAGCTGCCTTCTTTGCTAGATTTAATTTTCTAGTAAGTTCCTTCAATTTCTCCTTACTTCCACAGCCATTTCTAACTCTATTTCGTTCCAACCTGCACCTCCTTCTTAGTCTCTTTATTTCTCTATTATAATAAGGTGGGTCTTTACCATTCCTTACCACCCTTATAGGTACAAACCTGCTTTCACATTCCTCAACAATTTCTTTAAACCCATCCCAGAGTCTGTTTACATTCTTATTTACCGTTTTCCACCGATCATAGTTTCTTTTTGGAAACTGCCTCATGGCTGCTTTATCAGCCATATGGTACTGCCTAATAGTCCTACTTTTAAGACCTTCCTTTCTATCGCATTTATTTTTAACTACCACAAAAACAGCTTCGTGATCACTAATACCATCTATTACTTCAGTTTCCCTATAGAGCTCATCTGGTTTTATCAGCACCACATCCAGGATATTTTTCCCTCTGGTTGGTTTCATCACTTTCTGAATCAGCTGTCCTTCCCATATTAACTTATTTGCTTTTTTTTGGTCATGCTTCCTGTCGTTCGCATTTCCTTCCCAATTGACATCTGGCAAATTCAGATCTCCCGCTACAATCACATTTCTTTCCATGTCGTTTCCCACATAGCTGACTATCCTATCAAATAATTCAGAATCCGCGTCAGTGCTACCCTTTCCCGATCTGTACACTCCAAATATATCAAGTTGCCTATTATCTTTAGGAATGAGCCTTACACCTAGAATTTCATGTGTCTCATCTTTAACTTTTTCGTAGCTTACAAATTCTTCTTTCACCAGAATGAACACTCCCCCTCCCACCATTCCTATCCTATCTCTACGATACACACTCCAGTGCGGTGAGAAAATTTCTGCATCCATTATATCGTTTCTCAGCCATGATTCAACTCCTATTACAATATTTGGTAAATATATATATTTTAAATTACTTAATTCTATTCCTTTCTTTACAATACTTCTACAGTTCAACACTAACAATTTTATGACATCGCTACTTGATTTCCAGTTCCCTGTTCCCTTATCACTGCTCCCTAGGCCATCCCGTTTCCCTGAATGTACCTTCCTATTACTCTTCCAAACAAATTTCCTAACTTATACGTACCACTGCGGTTTAAATGAAGGCCATCTGAGCGCAGATCCCTATCTCCTACCCACCCATTAGGATCTAGAAATTTCACTCCCAGTTTCCCACATATCCACTCCATAGTCTCATTTAAATCCCCAATCACCCTCCAGTCAGTATCCCTCCTACACAGTATTCCACTAATAACAATCTCCGCTTTCTTAAACTTCACCCGTGCTGCATTTACTAGATCCCACACATCTCCAACTATGTTGGTACTTATATCAGCTTGCCTTACGTTGTTGGTACCAACGTGAAACACTACCACCTTCTCCTTCCCCTCTTCCCTCTCTTCTACTTTCCTCAACATCTGCCTCAACCTAATTCCTGGATAACATTCTACCCTGGTTCCCTTTCCTCCACACACTTTCCCCACGTGTCTAACGATGGAATCCCCCATGACCAGAGCCTCAACCCTACCCACCTCATTTGATCCCCTCCCCTCCTTGTCAGCCCTATCTTTCCTGATAGGTGCAGAAGCTACTTCCTCCTCCCTTTTCTCCTTCACATGACCCTGTTCCACCTGTCTTTTCCTATCCCCTACTCTACATTTCCCTTCCCTACCTTTTCCCTTCCTCCTACTTCCACATATCTCACCAACATTTCCCTGTCCCTCATCTTCCCTCTGTTGTTCTACCTGGAGTGACTCGTACCGATTTCGCACAGACACCTGTCCTGAATTCTGATCCTGAATAGAGCCCTTAGCCTGCAATTTCCTTCCCCTTAGAACATTAGTCTACCTGTCTTGGTTCCCGGGTTGTGTATAGTGCTCCTTTAAAGAAGGCTACGGTTTGATCCCCGCAACGAGGAATTAAATATTAGTATCACTATTCAACATACTTATCGTTTGAGAAAATACTACTTGTTGCTCGGTGAAAACAAGCAGTTTTCCTGGTCCCGGTGTACTTGTATTCAGGACTCAATTATCGACCACCTGCTGTTCGATTTCCGTGATGTGCGACTAATTCTGTGCCCCGGTTCGGTTAGTATTGGTAGATATCTGCTGTATTTTAAACATTCTATTTGCTACTATCTGTTTTACTAATGCATTGTTATCACTGTTATCAACAGCTTCTTCTTTTTCTACCGCTCTTCCCACAACTGTGGGGTTGTGGATGGGAACTGCGTCACACATGTGGATTTGGTCCTGTTTAACGGCCGGATGCTATTCCTGACGCAAATCGTGTATGGAGGGATGTGATCACTATTGCGTGTTTCTGTAGTGATTTGCAGTGTGGTATGTTGTCGAGTATGAAGAGGAGACTGTTGGGACAAACACAAACACCCAGTCCCCAAGCTTGAGCTATTAAAATGCCCCACTCGACCGGGAATCGAACCCGGGACAGCCTGAACCGAAGGGCAGTACGCTGACCATTCAACCACGGAGTCAGACTATTATTGTTATCATTATAACGTATGAGAAAACTCAACTTGATGCTAGGCGGCACTTATAACCACGTCCTTTAATAGATGAATAGCCATAAAAGTTTGAATTCGAGAATATATCAATCGTTATACCTCATACGGTAAAATAATAATAATAATAATGTTTGTCCAATCCTTCTCCCGTTTCCCTACGGGGTCGGGTATGAGGTGAGATGAATTTGTCGTGGCGGTTTTTATGACCGGATGCCCTTCCTGACGTCAACCTCATCAGAGGAGTTAATGAGAGATGAAATGAATGACGTGATATATGATAGTAGGGAGAGGGTGAAACCCGGTGCCGGCACATAGCCTACTCCTGTCGAATAGCACCAAGGGGTCTGCTCAAGGCTTAACGTCCCCATCCGACGGACGAATCACTATCAACAGCGTCATATGCCCTCACTCCATATGAGCACTGCGGAGAGGTTTGGAATTTAATCCAGGCTTTTGGCACGCAATCTAGTGATTAGAAATTGTATACCACCACCTCCCCTACCCTGCCGGCCAACATTCTGATGGTGAAATTTTTTTCGACCAACGGGACTCGAACCGGCTAACCTCGGTGTTAGACCGTTTTTAGACTTCAGCGCCTTAACGATCATGGCCACCAGGCGGGCTAATAATAATAATAATAATAATAATAATAATAATAATAATAATAATAATAATAATAATAATAATCGTATGGCCTCAGCTATCGTGTGCAGACATTTCATCTGGCTATCTGCTCGTCAATTTCGACGTTCCGTTTTACTCTCTTGGGCGTCTATGGCTGAGATTTAATGAATTTTGTCGGGTAAACACCAAATGTGTCACCAGAGAACTTTTACATGCCGACATCGTACGACATGGAGTGTCGAATGGACTTTTTTCCGCCCTTCAATAATCCGACTACCTCTGCCGGGTTTGAACCCGCTATCTTGGAATCCTGAGGCCGACACTATACCGCTGATCCACAGAGGCAGCTACCTCATACGGTGAAAATGAATGAGACTTACAGTGAATGATCGGGAGTGACCTTTCCTGTAAGTTTTGTTAAGTACAGTTTTCAGTTAAAACAGATATTTTCGGGGATACTTGAAAATTTGTGAAAAATAATATAATCGTGAAAACCTCTGTTATTTTCCTTACACGATAAAATCGCACAAAACGTAAAATGTCGGAAATTATATTCTAAACAACTTTCGTTATGTAGGCTACAGGTTTTCGATACGGCGAATATTAACAGAGTAATCTGACATTTACTGTCTTGGCCTCTATAAAATTACTAACACATTTTGTTATTATTGTTACCATTATAATGCATGAAACAACTCTTCTAGTTGTTGGGAGCGTCTTATAACGTACTGAAAACAAGCAATTGCCTAATTTCATTTTAAAAACCTTTCCTGATCTGTTTCTGCAACCATAAGCACAACAGTCTGGCGTAATTTTCTTCAAAACTCAGTCCTCAGAAATACGTAAATTCACACACATTTCTTAATTAATAATACTAAATAATTTTCCATGTTTAATAAGAACATATTTTCGGTGTATTAAGGTCAAAACAGATAGCCTGTACTTCGCTGAAATTGAATTAAGAGTGATCTTACCCTGTGCTGAATACATACATTTAAATCAGCTGACGGGACATTTGGCTAAAACATGGCGGAGCCAATCAGAATGAAGCACGCGTTGGCCACACTGTACATATAGAGTCACTGTAGACACAATGGTAGAATGTCTCCAATACCATCGTACTTCTCGAGAAAACTGTCAATGGATGGATTATGATTTAAATCATTGATAGCCAACTGGCGAACACGCGATTCGGGGAGTCTGAGATACACTTTCCAAACTCATAAATTAATCACTGTATGGACATTAGTATAGACCTCGTGCACATGGATGTTGCTGCGCTCTGGCGGCAAGTTGCTTGAATAGTTCATGTGACTAGCTCTCGTCAGTGAAGTGAAGCAACGCGATTATCAGCCTGTGTTTGTTGAGATACGAAATCAAATTCGAGACGGAAGAAAGTCCTACAAAGAGTAGAACAAATTGGTCTGTGGTTGGATGTAACTGTTCCTATACAAATTGTTCTCCTGGAACGAAATTCTTCGTATTCCCAAACAATAAGCACACATTTGTACCTAACTCTTTTAGACAAAATTGTTCGTCTCGTAGGTGTCTTAGTGAACTTCAGTCCTCCGATCAATAAAACAGACGACTAGTATATTTTAGGTAAAGGCCTAAACTTAAACATGATTATATAATTATTGAATTGCACATGATTACATCGATTTAGTTCACTATTTTTAATTTATTTTTTTACTTCTATCTCAAGTAGAAATTATAGCATGTTTGAAATGTCTGAATAGCGGTAAAATCTATGGTAACAATGTAACACTATGCATAACGCTTGACAATTAGTGGAAGGTAATGTTCGAAATAAAACCTCCGTGCCGTGAGAATAATATTTGAAAGGAATTCTTCTTTTCTGGAGACACCCACTTTCACACTTTTCTTTGGAGAATTTACAAAAAGTCACGGGAGTTGTGGTTCAAAATATACAATGATGCCTGTACCTGGGTGTAATATACGTGAGTTTCCTTAACTTGATATCGCCATCAATGTCAATATACAAATTTGGAACATTACACATGTTCTCATCAATCACGGGCTTTTCCCAACACGAGTAAGGGAACTTAATCTCCAAAAGAGAGGATCAGTCCTGACCTAGCACTATCCCATCCAGGCTACTAAGGTTGCTCTTCGTTTATTTAACAAACCCAGCTGTGACACGCAAAATTGGGACGATAAACAGAACTCCTGAAGTGCCTTCAGCTCATTATCTCTGCCATATCTCACTGCAGGACTGTTTATGTCCTTAGAAAGAAGCTGAGTTGGCAGTTTATTAAAATCTCCACTCTGCAGTGTCATGTTCTTGTGAACACTCTGGCTGGCAGATATGTGTAATTGTCTTTGATCGAACCACGCAGAGCCCTAGTGGCAATCGCAATAGCATACGTCTACGATTTTGTGACTTTTACGTTGTCATAATAAAAATTCAGGATGTCACTTTGCAACGTGCACTCATACGAATTGTTTGGCACTATTGATATCTTACCACTTGACAAGTAATTTATTCCATAGCATCTAAACAGTTTATTAACGTTCTGAAGGTCTAATTGCTGTAGACACTGAAGTAAAAGTCTTGTTTCGCTCTGTTCTACAGCCATCATCCACGGTAGCTTCAACAGTCGAATTGGAGATAATTAAGGATTCACCTTCACACTCGGCCTTCAAAATTCTTGTAAAAACAGTCTATAAATTTAATTTTATCATATAGTTCAGTTTTGCTGAATGTTTCAAATCCCTCACTTTCCAGTACGCTACAAACTAGCCGCTTACTTAATCTGTCCTTGAACATTTCTCCTAAATATTCTGCGGCAACATTTTTCGGTTTTTCCCATTGTTGCATAAAGGAAATCTTCGAAGAATCTTTCTGTATTAATATAAATGCAAAGCGCAGCAAAATGCTTACAGCATTTGGGAAGGCTTGCTTTGCATTCACACTCGGCTGGCTGAATATTCCTGTTGCAATCGATCTGTTAAATGTTAAAACAAGACTAGCATTAATTAATGAAAAAATAATTTACAACGGCAATGGACACGGAAAATGTGTACTGTATATTAAAGTTATGTTTGAAATTAATAGTCTGTATATACATATGACTTATGGTGCAAAAAGAAAGGTAACTATTACTGTAAGTTTAACTGCATAAGGCGTTTGATTAATGCTCGTTTCCCTCAAACAGAAGCTGGATATTTCTTCTCCCAATCGTTCTTTCACCTGGAATATGTGATTACTGAAATATGACTTATCCCAACGAATATTCTGAAAGTCCACACAAATCTCTATGGACGACGACAGTTCAGCTTTAAATGGCTTCCTTCACTGTCACACTTGATTCTCCCGCACAAGCCACTACACACAGTCGTCACATGAATGTTCTGAGCGAGTTGCCGCTAGGAGCGCCAGCAGGTAAAATTTCGCCATTCGCACGAGGTCTATACAGATTTTACTAGATCGCTTCACAGGTTTACAGTATTTTGCGGTAGAGCATGCCATTACATTATGAAAATCTAATACCAATACCGGTATATCATATAACGGATGAGGAAACTATTTACTTCAGAAGGAGCAAACGCATACAGATAACATACCAAGGGATAAATCAGAGTCGTATAACGCCACCTAATTCGAAGTCAATCAAATCAGGAAGAAAAGTAAAATTTCCAATCCGGTTCATGGATATAATGTTAAATAGGATGATGTAGGTCTACTTGCAAATTCATGGAGTATAAAACTAAGAACAGTGATTTCCATATTTTCAGTTCATTCAGTGATATATATTTGTGTGATTACAATTATAGGGCTGGATTTCCCCACCTAATCAATACTTTTATTTATATTAAAGTACTTAAAACATTTTTCAGTAGTACCGGTTTCGGCCTTTGTAATAGGCCATCTTCACCTGCTGAAGAACCTTAACTTGTTAAAATAACATACTATGTTAAACACTAGCCTACCTACTTATTCTAAGTTTAGGACGACTTATTTCTAAGTAATAATAATAATAATAATAATAATAATAATAATAATAATAATAATAATAATAATAATAATAATAATAATAATAATAATAATAATAATAATAATAATAATAACAATCGTATGGCCTCAGCTACCGTGTGCAGACATTTCGATTTGACGCCATCTGGCTGCCTGCTCGTCAATTTCGACGTTCCGTTTTACTCTAGGCCCAATAGATGGCAGACAGAGTAAACCGGATCTCTCATGGGCGTCTATGGCTGATATTTAATTAATTTTGTCGGGTAAATACCAAATGTATGACCAGAGATCTTTTACATGCCGACATCGTACGACATGGAGTGTCGAGTGGACTTTTCCCCGCCCTTCAAAAATCCGACTACCGGTACCTCTGCCGGGTTTGAACCCGCTATCTTGGGATCCGGAGGCCGACACTCTACCACGGTTCCACAGAGGCAGCTATTTCTAAGTTAAATGATACATTGTTGTGATAAAACATGCGGCAATGAGAATTGTGAAAGTCTAAAATTATCTAATAGTTCTTTGTGAAGTGTTACTGGTCTTGATGTTCCTTTAATACACTCTTTTGATTTCTATATTACAATGTTAGGCACTACTAATTCTAAGGTTAAGATGGATTATTTCTAAATTTAAATAATACAATTTTATGATAAAACTTGCGTCAACAGGAAGTCTAAATTTTCTAAAAGTTCGTTTATGAAGTATCACGGGTCTCGATGTTTTATGAACACACTTTTTTGATTTATATATTAAAGCAGGTACATATTGTATGTTTAAAGTGCCAGTTATGGAGGAGCGAATAAATTAAGTTAAAATCTTCATATGGTTTGAGAACTGCTCGAGGTCAGTTTGTCTTAAGTTTAATGCCCCATGTTTGGGAGTAATATGGTGAGAGCGCTCCTTCCTTCGTAATTTGTGATCTGTTGGAAATTTGTGATAGCTGTGGTGGAATATGTGACTTGGTTTATGTGCTCTGATGAGGGTGGTGATGTACTTGATGATGGTCGGCGCTTTTCACAGTAAACGATGAGCGATTTCTTTGCCCGTTCAAAACACCTAGCCCCCGAGAGCCCAAGTTTCTTCAAGTGTGGGTGCAGAAGTGTGGCCGGAATAAAAAGATTGTTTTCTTCTACCACTCTAAATAATTTCCCTAACGCTTCCAGGAGGCTGACGGCCATCGATCTCACTTGGTCATTAACATCCGGATTGTTCCTGAAACGACTGCACATTTCTTAAGACCTCGTTGCATAAATAGGACTTTAGAGAGCGTGACCTGCTTCTCACTGCTTATTTCTTCACTTCAGTCTTTGAATGCCTTCAGTAAAATTCATTTCATGCCATCAATAGGTCACAGATCTAATAAATAATAGTGATGTCCTCGTTTGAAAGGTTTTTACAGTTCGGGGTAGTTAGTGCCTACCACTGACATCGAAACGTACTTTTTACCGAAATAATTGTCTCTAACGTACAATAGGCCTACGTGGAATTCCACCTTGTGATCACACACTGCCTCAAGTGTTCGTGCATAGCCTTCAGTTTCTTACAAGCTTGTGGGCTTCATTAAAAACACCCACATACCGAGCTCGATAGTTGCAGTCGCTTAAGTGCGGCCAGTATCCAGTAATCGGGAGATAGTGGGTTCGAGCCCTACTGTCGGCAGCCCTGAAGATGGTTTTCCGTGGTTTCCCATTTTCACACCAGGCAAATGCCGGGGCTGTTCCTTAATTAAGGCCACGGCTGGTTCCTTCCACTTCCTAGGTCTTTCCTATCCCATCGTCGCCGTAAGACATATCTGTGTCGGTGCGACGTAAAACAAATAGCAAGAAAAAACACCCACATTACTCGCCAGATCTTTTTTGGTCTAAAGACCTCAATCAGCAATTAAGCAGGGTATGTGTTTTCAGCCTTGTTAGTCCCATGGCGGCTGTAACAATAGGCGCGTTGTCAGTGACAACTGCTACCATTTGCTTCTCAACTTCCCACTCTTGAGAGACTTTTCTTAAACAATGAGCTAAGCTGGCTGTTGTATGTCGTTGGTCGTACTTTATACATTCCAGCAATGAAGATTTCAGCTTGAACTTGGCGTCTAAATAGTGGCACATCATTGAAACGTAATTCTTGTTGGAAGACGTGTATCTGTCCGCGGTGTCTGCAACACTACATGCCGACTGCACATCTTTTCACTTTTTTTTCATTGTGTACACCCAGGGATGTAGTGTGTTACTCAGAGTCTTCCGGCTCGACATTTTGTAGCCACTATTTAATTTTGAAGTGAATCTCCGCCGAAACTGTAAATAATTATTTACTATTAGTTTCAACAGCAAACATCGAGCTCCCAACTCCTTCTGTTAGAGAGGAACTTGGAAAACCTTGCAGATATAGCATTGATCATGGGAGTCACATGTGGCATTGTTGTTGTTGCTGTCGTCGTAGCCGTTATTGTCATTATGGTTGTGGGATTGATGGTAGTTAAGGGGTCGGAAGATGAGGAAGTCACCGGAAAATTATTTTGAATCGTCAGCAGAGTCTGGGGACGAAGGGACCAAATGTTGGGCAGACAGTGACACGGTTGGATGGACCGGTCTGATATGAAAATTTAAAATAAAAGTATTCCCTCCATTGTGGGATATAACTTGAGAACAAAATTTAAACTTTGTGTTGTTATCACTCATATCAGAAAAGTACCGTAAACCGGGGTTACTTTGTGACTGCATGGGTTACTTTGTGAGAGGTGCGTGCCAAATAATAATTTCATATTTTGCGGGATATGCATCGATCATCTGACAATGAATAGTGTATGTTTTCACTCCCCAATAGTGCTGCTACCTGTGTGTACAATGGAAATGTCTTAAGCGCTACATTGTTGGCAACAGAGAGCCTTTTTGTGTATTGTACTGAGCACGTGATTTTGTGAATAGTGGGAAACATTTGTCGGCGACAGAAAACGTTAATGAGGTACATACACCAAAGTTAGTGGAAATCTTAATTTCATGTTTCCTGATAAACATGCACAGTTTTCATGTTGCTTTGACCTTTCTTTCAGTTATTTATGTCAAAATAAAATAAAGAGGGAACTTTAAGGGATAACTTTGTGACAACAATGGCTCTGCCACGAAATAAACTCAGTGTTCTAAAATTGCCTTTTTTAGTAATATGGAGTCAGAAAACGATGTTCCACTATACCGAAGCAAGAATGTCCATCTCTTTTTAAGATCTAATTGAGAACTACTTGAAATTGGTCCGAATAATCTACGTTCTTGATACAGGAAATGTGGCATTTGCCCTCTAAGCCATGAAGAAGTGCTGAAGCACATGTACAACAGAGCAATTGATGTAGAAGGTGATGCTGTGAAACAAGCTGTAAGTAAGTTTTATTGAGCACCTGAATCACAAAAGAGGTAAGGTAACAAATAATGCTGCAGAAAGGGGAAATGTATAGACGTGCCACCTGGAAGAGGTATGACAGCTTCAGATTTTGACACTGAAGATTAGATTCCTAGCTATAGTGGCACCAACAGGAACTGTCGCTCAAAGAACATTAAAGACACCCGAAAAGAGGATTCAAGTAAAATTGACAATGATAACATCCGTACTGAGTTGAACGACAATTCATTGCATGAAGAAGAATTTAATTCTGACTCTGAAGAACTTCCTATCCGTGAAAATCGTATCTTGGAATCCAATGATACGATTGTTGGAACACGGGTAACTGTAATATTCAAAGCAAGTACTATCCAGGAATTGTAACGAAAGTATACAAGCAAGGTGCAGTTGTCAGTGCTATAGATAGCACCGTGAAGTGGCTGGATATCAAGGATGAAATATAGTACGCAGATGACGAAATATGGTGTAAAATGAATCCAACTATACAAAGAGGAAAACTTGAAATCTATGAAATTCCGCAACTCACAAAACACAGCACAAAGTAAACAGTTTGTAAACTATTCTCACTTGATTGATGCAAATATTTCAAGTGGTTATATCTGAGGGTTTAAAAAATTTACAGTGGATTGTGTTATCATGGTTGTGAAAGAAATACTCCTTTTATGTTTAGCCAAAGTCTTAAGTAACTACTTAATGGGGGTAACTTTATGACATCTGCACCAAACATGGGAATGCAATGGTAAAAAAAGATGGTGTCACAAAGTAATGGGGAACAGTGTGACAAGTTCTTGAAATATTAAGTGATTAAATGCAAATACATGTATAAAAATTGTTGCAAAATATGAATAAAGGATGGAAGCATACCGCAATATAGAAAAACCTTAATACATAATGATATTATTCCGATTATATTGAAGAAATTGTCAAAACTGTCACAAAGTACCAAATTTGTCTTCTTTTTCTGTTACGCGTAGCAATAGTGGTTCCTTGAACCAGTGTAAGTTAACATATATGATAATGGTGTACGGTAATCTATTCACAGGTCCTAAAGCTACTCACTGATAAATTAAAATAATTTAGCCTATACCTAATTCGACACTAAAACACTGCAACGATTAAATAACTTCCACACGCAAAACAATAATTATTACTAATAGAAAATGTCGTAAATCACAGCACTCCAACAAAAATCTTTAGCTCCAAGAACATAAGACCACTACTAAAATGTGGAATCCCCCTGAGGGTGGCGGTGATAGAATAACATCCACAATATCCCTTGTCTGTCGTAAGACACGACTAAAAGGGACCCAGGGGTTCTTATCTTGGGTTGGCGACCACGGGGCGCTTAGCTAAGTTCTGGTCCTGTTTCTACTTATTTGTGTGAGGCTTCTCACTTACATCTATCCTATCCGACTTCTGTTACTCAACTATTGTTCTTTTCCGACTGCGACGGTATTAGAGCATTCGAGGCCTGTGAAGTCTTTCATTTTCAAGCCATTCGTGGGCCTTGTCTTTCTTTTGACATGTGATAATACATATCACACCCTCGCACTGTATTCAGAAGTAGGAGATATTATTGTCATTATTCGTATTATTTTTATTAATAGTTTCTGTTAGGCACGTAAATGAGCGAATGATGTGGGTAGATTTGTCAGTGGGAGGAATTAGGACAAGAATTGTGTCTGTGTATTCACCATGTGAGAGTGCAGATGAGGATGAAGTTGACAAGTTTTATGAAGCATTGAGTGACATCGTGGTCAGGGTCAACAGCAAGGATAGAATAGTGCTAATCGGCGATTTCAATGCGAGAGTTGGGAATAGAACTGAAGGATACGAAAGGGTGATTGGTAAATGTGGGGAAGATATGGAAGCTAATGGGAATGGGAAGCGTTTGCTGGATTTCTGTGCTAGTATGGGTTTAGCTGTTACGAATACATTCTTCAAGCATAAGGCTATTCACCGCTACGCATGGGAGGCTAGGGGTACCAGATCCATAATAGACTATATCTGAACAGAATTTGAATTCAGGAAATCTGTTAGGAATGTACGAGTTTTTCGCGGATTTTTCGATGATACAGACCACTGTCTGATCTGTAGTGAACTAAGTATCTCTAGGCCTAGGGTAGAGAAAGTGAAATCTGTCTGCAAACGAATAAGGGTAGAAAATCTCCATGACGAGGAAATTAGACAGAAGTACATGGATATGATTAGTGAGAAGTTTCGAACAGTAGACAGTGAGCAGGTTCAGGATATAGAAAGTGAATGGGTGGCATAGAGGGATGCTGTAGTAGAAACAGCAAGGGAATGCCTAGGAACAACTGTGTGTAAAGATGGGAAAAGGCGAACATCTTGGTGGAATGATGAAGTGAGAGCAGCCTGTAAACGTAAAAAGAAGGCTTATCAGAAATGGCTCTAAACAAGAGCCGAGGCAGACAGGGATTTGTACGTAGATGAAAGAAACAGAGCGAAACAAATAGTTGTTGAATCCAAAAAGAAGTCATGGGAAGATTTTGGTAATAACCTAGAGAGGCTAGGTCAAGCAGCAGGGAAAACTTTCTGGACAGTAATAAAGAATCTTAGGAAGGGAGGGAAAAAAGAAATGAACAGTGTTTTGAGTAATTCAGGTGAACTCATAATAGATCCCAGTGAATCACTGGAGAGGTGGAGGGAATATTTTGAACATCTTCTCAACGTAAAAGGAAATCATCAGGTTGGTGTTGCAAACAGCCAAGCTCATGGGGAGGAGGAAAATGATGTTGGTGAAATTATGCTTGAGGAAGTGGAAAGGATGGTAAATAAACTCCATTGTCATAAGGCAGCAGGAATAGATGAAATTAGACCTGAAATGGTGAATTATAGTGGGAAGGCAGGGATGAAATGGCTTCATAGAGTAGTAAAATTAACGTGGAGTGTTGGTAAGGTACCTTCAGATTGGACAAAAGCAGTAATTGCATCTATCTATAAGCAAGGAAACAGGAAGGATTGCAACAACTATCGAGGTATCTCATTGATTAGTATACCAGGCAAAGTATTCACTGGCATCTTGGAAGGGAGGGTGCGATCAGTCGTTGAGAGGAAGTTGGATGAAAACCAGTGTGGTTTCAGACCACAGAGAGGCTGTCAGGATCAGATTTTCAGTATGCGCCAGGTAATTGAAAAATGCTACGAGAGGAATAGGCAGTTGTGTTTATGTTTCGTAGATCTAGAGAAAGCATATGACAGGGTACCGAGGGAAAATATGTTCGCCATACTGGGGGACTATGGAATTAAAGGTAGATCATTAAAATCAATCAAAGGCATTTATGTTGATAATTGAGCTTCAGTGAGAATTGATGGTAGAGTGAGTTCTTGGTTCAGGGTACTTACAGGAGTTAGACAAGGCTGTAATCTTTCACCTTTGCTGTTCGTAGTTTACATGGATCATCTGCTGAAATGTATAAAATGGCAGGTAGGGATTCAGTTAGGTGGAAATGTAGTAAGCAGTTTGGCCTATGCTGACGACTTGGTCTTAATGGCAGACTGTGCCGAAAGCCTGCAGTCTAATATCTTGGAACTTGAAAATAGGTGCAATGAGTATGGTATGAAAATTAGTCTCTCGAGGACAAAATTGATGTCAGTAGGTAAGACATTCAACAGAACTGAATGTCAGATTGGTGATACGAAGCTAGAACAGGTCGATAATTTCAAGTATTTAGGTTGTGTGTTCTCCCAGGATGGTAATATAGTAAGTGAGATTGTATCAAGGTGTAGTAAAGCTAATGCAGTGAGCTCGCAGTTGCGATCAGCAGTATTCTGCAAGAAGGAAGTCAGCTCTCAGACGAAACTATCTTTACATCGGTCTGTTTTCAGACCAACTTTGATTTACGGGAGCGAAAGCTGGGTGGACTCTGGATATCTTATTCATAACTTAGAAGTAACAGACATGAAAGTAGCGAGAATGATTGTTGGTACAAACAAGTGGGAACAATGGTGGGAGGGTACTCGGAATGAGGAGATAAAGGCTAATTTAGGAATGAACTCGATGGATGAAGCTGTACGCATAAACCGGCTTCGGTGGTGGGGTCATGTGTGGCGATTGGAGGGGGATAGGTTACCTAGGAGAATAATGTACTCTGTTATGGAGGGTAAGAGAAGTAGAGGGAGACCAAGACGACAATGGTTAGAGTCGGTTTCTAACGATTTAAAGATAAGAGGTATAGAACTAAATGAGGCCACAACACTAGTTGCAAATCGAGGATTGTGGCAACGTTTCGTAAATTCTCAAAGGCTTGCAGACTGAACGCTGAAAGGCATAACAGTCTATAATGATAATGTATGTATGTATGTATGTATGTATGTATGTATGTATGTATGTATGTATGTATGTATGTATGTATGTTGTTTATTTAACCTTAATATTTTAAGCTGGAAGGTCGCCAAATGTGATGTGAGTAATTTGTTTTGTACACACGGATGGGAAAACAGTGCTATTTACAACTCAGAAACAGTGTATGAATCATGTGGAACAACCCGGAGTCCGTTAATGCTGTTGTTGTCTTGGGATCCCGAAGAGGTTCAGGGTCTTGATACGACAAGATGATCTTCCACTCGTGATAGGCTGGCCAGGATCACTCTAGACGCATCATACGAGAGGAAGGGGGAAGCTGATGTCTATTTAGGCATGTTTCGAATCCCACTATCGGCAGCCCTGAAGATGGTTTTCCGTGGTTTCCCATTTTCACACCAGGCAAATGCTGGCGCTGTACCTTAATTAAGGCTACGGCCGCTTCCTTCCAACTCCTAGGCCTTTCCTATCCCATCGTCTCCATAAGACCTATCTGTGTCGGTGCGACGTAAAGCCCCTAGCTATTTAGGCATGTGAGAACACGGTGGAGAGGACTTGACTTCAAACTTTCGTAGGAAGAGGAGATGCAACTTTGGTGGAACGTGGTCCGATAATGTTTGTGGAATGTGAAGTGTGGTAATAACCTGCAACTGTGGAGTCCATAGGCACTTGGTATTGTATCACTTGTGGCGGCTTAGTGTTACATGTTGGTGAAAGCTATGCGATACTGTATCTCGGGCCTTCCATAATTTATGTTCTGGAGTATCAAGCGTGTGTTGCTCGAGTGAATGTATCTTTAAACTAAGTGTTAGAGTCAGTGAACACAGTATTATAAGGTACAGTATCTGTGTGATATAACAAGTGCCAATAATGAGAATATGCAAGTTGTGTTCATACATAGAGACAGTGAAGGGTATTCATCCACATATAAATGCTTTGTAATGAACTTTCAACGGAATGACCTGTAAATGAAAGCTTGGTTCTCGCTATTAGTTCCCACTGTTTTTGTTGTTGTTGTTGTTGTTGTTGTAAATATGGAGTCTTCCAGCGGTATTTTGTGAGCGTATTTTATGTACATTTTGGTGTATTGATGAGGTGCCCATGCACGGATATCATTTAGAATATAGTTAGTTATTTTAAAATCCGTGGAGTTATTGATGAATCTAGGTGCAGTACCTACCTATTCAATCGTTTTCACAAGGTTAGGTAAGGCCTGAAGCAGATGTACCAGTACGCAGTTTTATGTACACTCCCTGGGAGAGAGAATTATCATGCTCTATCAAAATTCGAGGGATCCATTCTGGTGAACTCGGCGCTCATACTACGGACATTTCGATTTATTATTTTTATTAATTTGTTTTTAATTATGTTATTAATTTATTCTGTATTTATTAATATATTTTGAATTAAATTACAATTGACGCCCAAGCGTGAGGCGATTAAGTATTTTATTCATATTTGATTATTTTAATCATATTGCAATGGTAATGAATTATTATTATTATTATTATTATTATTATTATTATTATTATTATTATTATTATTATTATTATTATTATTATTATTATTATTATTATTATTATTATTATTATTATTTACAAAGATCACTGCCGATACCTTCATTCTTCGAAGTGAAGGTCCTCTTCGGTTTCCCCTTTGATTAGTGTTGATAGAGGATATTTTCTCTTAAAACAATATCCACCACCACCAACACTATTAACAAAGTGGCAACACTGAGCCCTTATTGAAGTGTTCATTTAATTAATCATTCATATTTGAGATTACAGATGAATATTTCATTTTATTGAATCTTGCTAACTTGCAGGGACCAAATACATTCACAGTACATATAACAATTTCAACTGGAGGCTTGGAGCCGAAGGTCTATTTGTTCGCAAGCTATATTAAGAAGGAGGGATTTCTAGATGACGCATCCAACCTTCACGTGATTAATTTAGAACAAGGAAGTAATGTATGTCAACGGCGTGGACCAACGGACCACAATTTCGGAAGCCCGGCGAGAGGCTAGAATGTCAAACGACACGAGTTTGAAGTAAGCGTCAGGCACGCGATGTTTTGAACCAATGGACATGTATCATCATTCCGATATTGGCTATGCAAGGTTAAAGTGAGAGATGACCCTAAACGAGCATAAAACGGCGTCTGTAAAGAAGACTTTAAAAGTGAACAGCGCGTGGAATAGCTACCCTATTATTATTCGGCCGAAGTCTTCGAAGGTAACATCGTGAGGGGAAGTACACTTACGCAAGTGTTGAGTCAGGTATAATCCATCGTGATCGTGTGGGGACTTCTAACATTTAGTTCTATACGCTCAGACTGCACTTAATTACTCATGATTTAACGTTGAGAAATTTACATTTAATATCTTCGAATTGCAGAGGGAAAGAACACTTTCCGATATGATCATTCACACTCATAGTTGCCTGCCTATTTTAAAGTAGATTTTTGGAGGACACGAACATGAGTTTCTAGTCCAGCATTTGTGTACTGTTTGCAGATGTTACGAGTCACTCCAGGTAGAACAATAGAGGGAAGATGAGGGACAGGGAACTGTTGGTGAGATATGTGGAAGTAGGAGGAAGGGAAAAGGTAGGGAAGGGAAATGTAGAGTAGAGGATAGGAACAGACAGGTGGAACAGGGTCATGTGAAGGAGAAAAGGGAGGAGGAAGTAGCTTCTGCAGCTATCAGGAAAGATAGGGCTGACAAGGAGGGGAGGGGATCAAATGAGGTGGGTAGGGTTGAGGCTCTGGTCATGGGGGATTCCATCGTTAGACACGTGGGGAAAGTGTGTGGAGGAAAGGGAACCAGGGTAGAATGTTATCCAGGAATTAGGTTGAGGCAGATGTTGAGGAAAGTAGAAGAGAGGGAAGAGGGGAAGGAGAAGGTGGTAGTGTTTCACGTTGGTACCAACAACGTAAGGCAAGCTGATATAAGTACCAACATAGTTGGAGATGTGTGGGATCTAGTAAATGCAGCACGGGTGAAGTTTAAGAAAGCGGAGATTGTTATTAGTGGAATACTGTGTAGGAGGGATACTGACTGGAGGGTGATTGGGGATTTAAATGAGACTATGGAGTGGATATGTGGGAAACTGGGAGTGAAATTTCTAGATCCTAATGGGTGGGTAGGAGATAGGGATCTGCGCTCAGATGGCCTCCATTTAAACCGCAGTGGTACGTATAAGTTGGGAAATTTGTTTGAAAGGGTAATAGGGAGGTACATTCAGGACAACGGGATGGCCTAGGGAGCGGTGATAGTGGAACAGGGAACTGGAAATCAAGTAGGGATGACATAAAATTGTTAGTGTTGAACTGTAGAAGTATTGTAAAGAAAGGAATAGAATTAAGTAATTTAATAGATATATATTTACCAGATATTGTAATAGGAGTTGAATCATAGCTGAGAAATAATGTAATGGATGCAGGAATTTTCTCACGGCACTGGAGTGTGTATAGTAGAGATAGGATAGGAATGGTGGGAGGGGGAGTGTTCATTCTGGTGAAAGAAGAATTTGTAAGCTACGAAAAAGTTAAAGATGAGACACATGAAATTCTAGGTGTAAGGCTCATTTCTAAAGATAATAGGCGACTTGATATATTTGGAGTATACAGATCGGGAAAAGGTAGCACTTACGCGGATTCTGAATTATTTGATAGGATAGTCAGCTATGTGGGAAACGACATGGAAAGAAATGTGATTGTAGCGGGAGATCTGAATTTGCCAGATGTCAACTGGGAAGGAAATGCGAACGACAGAAAGCATGACCAACAAGTGGCAAATAAGTTAATATGGGAAGGACAGCTGATTCAGAAAGTGATGGAACCAACCAGAGGGAACAATATCCTGGATGTAGTGCTGATAAAACCAGATGAGCTCTATAGTGAAACTGAAGTAATAGATGGCATTAGTGATCATGAAGCTGTTTTTGTGATAGTTAAAAATAAATGTGATAGAAAGGAAGGTCTTAAAAGTAGGACTATTAGGCAGTACCACATGGCTGATAAAGCAGCCATGAGGCAGTTTCTAAGTAGTAACTATGATCGGTGGAAAACGGTAAATAAGAATATAAACAGACTCTGGGATGTGTTTAAAGAAATTGTTGAGGAATGCGAAAACATGTTTGTACCTTTAAGGGTGGTAAGGAATGGTAAAGACCCACCTTATTAGAATAGAGAAGTAAAGAGGAACTCTGAAAAGTGGTGGCAAAAGGGGCTCTGGTTAAGACGCAGCAGGTCGTTATGCTACTTAGGTTCCAAAATGGGTAAAATATAAATATGTAAATAAATTCAATGTTAATTTTAATCTTATACCAGTTGTATAGTATTATTAGAAGTAATTTCACATACCGTACTGTATATGAGTTGACTATGTTTGTAAGATATAAGTAGAATTTTGTAAACAATATAAATTTATTAAGGATGAGCTGTGTGTTTAATAGAAAACATTGTTAGCGTAAATTGTATAATATTGTATTATAGGAAAAAATTTCTTCTCTTGATAATTTAATATTTAGTGCTTGACAATAATGTATTTTAGTGTACCATTTGCCACCGAGGTAGACACCTCATTTGCAAATAAAGAGATTTTGATTTGATTTTGAAGATAAAGAAGGAGGTGCAGACTGGAAAGAAATAGAGTTAGAAATGGCTGTGGAAGTAAGGAGAAATTGAAGGAACTTACTAGAAAATTGAATCTAACAAAGAAGGCAGCTAAGGATAACATGATGGCAAGCATAATTGGCAGTCATACACATTTTAGTGAAAAATGGAAGGGTATGCAGACTATAGGTATTTTAAGGCAGAAACAGGTTCCAAGAAGGACATTCCAGGAGTAATTAATGAACAGGGGGAGTGTGTATGTGAGGATCTTCAAAAGGCAGAAGTATTCAGTCAGCGGTATGTAAAGATTGTTGGTTACAAAGATAATGTCGAGATAGAGGAAGAGACTAAGGCCAAAGAAGTAATATTATTTACGTATGATAACAATGACATTTACAATAAGATACAAAAGTTGAAAACTAGAAAAGCGGCTGGAATTGATCAATTTCTGGAGATATACTAAAGACAGTGGGTTGGGATAGAGTACCATATCTGAAGTACTTATTTGATTATTGTTTGGCCGGAGGAGCTATACCAGGTGAATGGAGAGTTGCTATTATAGCCCCTGTGTATAAAGGAAAGGGTGATAGACATAAAGCTGAAAATTACAGGCCAGTAAGTTTGACATGCATTGTATGTAAGCTTTGGGAAGGCATTCTTTCTGATTATATTAGACATGTTTGTGAAATTAATAATTGGTTCGATAGAAGGCAGTTCGGCTTTAGGAAAGGTTATTCCACTGAAGCTCAACTTGTAGGATTTCAGCAAGATATAGCAGATATCTTGGATTCTGGAGGTCAAATGGACTGTATCGCGATTGACCTGTCTAAAGCATTTGATAGGGTGGATCATGGGAGACTACTGGCAAAAATGAGTGCAATTGGACTAGACAGAAGAGTGACTGAATAGGTTGCTATATTTGTAGAAAGTAGATCTCAGAGAATTAGAGTAGGTGAAGCTTTATCTGACCCTGTAATAATTAAGAGGGGGATTCCTCAGTGCAGTATTATCGGACCTTTATGCTTTTTATATATATAAATGATATGAGTAAAGGAGTGGAATCGGAGGTAAGGCTTTTTGCGGATGATGTTATTCTCTATAGAGTGATAAATAAGTTACAAGATTGTGAGCAACTGCAACGTGACCTCGAAAATGTTGTGAGATGGACAGCCGGCAGTGGTATGTTGATAAACGGGGTTAAAAGTCAAGTTACGAGTTTCACAAATAGGAAAATTCCTCTCAGTTTTAATTACTGCGTTGATGGGGTGAAAGTTCCTTTTGGGGATCATTGTAAGTATCTAGGTGTTAATATAAGGAAAAATCTTCACTGGGGTAATCACATAACTGGGATTGTAAATAAAGGGTATAGATCTCTGCACATGGTTATGAGGGTGTTTAGGGGTTGTGGTAAGGATGTAAAGGAGAGGGCACGTAAGTCTCTGGTAAGACACCAACTAGAGTATGGTTCCAGTGTATGGGACCCTCACCAGGATTACCTGATTCAAGAACTGGAAAAAATCCAAATAAAAGCAGCTCGATTTGTTCTGGTTGATTTCCGACAAAAGAATAGCGATACAAAAATGTTGCAAAGTTTGGGTTGGGAAGAACTGAGAGAAAGAAGAAGAGCTACTCGACTAAGTGGTATGTTCCGAGCTGTCAGCGGAGAGATGGCGTGGAATGACATTAGTAGACGAATAAGTTTGAATGGCGTTTATCAAAGTAGGAAGGATCACAATATGAAGATAAATGTGGAATTCAAGAGGACAAACTGGGGCAAATATTCATTTATAGGAAGGGGAGTTAGGGATTGGAATAACTTACCAAGGGAGACGTTCAATGAATTTCCAATTTATTTGAAATCATTTAGGAAAAGGCTAGGAAAGCAACAGATAGGGAATCTGCCACCGGGGCGACTGCCCTAAATGCAGATCAATATTGATTGATTGAATGATTGAAGTGTGGAGCGAGCGGGGAAAATTTGACCTACTTTCGCTGGTAGATAAATGAACAGCTGCCCGCAACAGAATGAGGACTGGTTTTTCACGGTCCCTGGGAATTACCCCGAGAGTTGTAGATAGTAACTGGCAGGTTGTCTTGACACATTTTTCAATACAGCGAATGAACGAATGTTATAGTCAAGATCCGAACCGGCAGGAGCAGCAAGACGACGAGACCACATTTTTTCTACGCCAGGGTGGAGAACCAAGGACTGATAGTATTCAATTTTGAAGGCATCACCGTCAAAATGGCTGGCTAGACGGATGGGAGTTGGGTGTCCATAAGCAGGCGGCCGAATCAACAAATAGATGAATACTAGATTTGCAATGTAATTGTGTATGTATGCGCTTGTTTTAATGTAGCCAAGGGGATAGGTTAGATTCTTTTATTATTTAATTTCAGTAGGTTTAGCTGTTGCTTGGAAATACTACGTCCTATTTCAATAAATGTTAGGATCTTGTAAACATAGATAACTCTAAAGTGCATATGGACCGGTTACATGAGGTCACAGCTTACCTATGTATTTTATTCAGATGTTATAGCTGAGTGGTTAACGTCATTGTTTTACAAGTTTGTTCCTCGTCCTAGCCTCGTTTATTTTTTATTTTTCCTTTGCTATTTGAGACGCAGTGGACGTCTCAGGGATTAAATGTAAATGTAATGAGGATTTAAATTAAAGTCAGACAGGGATCGATTAATTAGATGATGGGATTTTAAAATGTACGAATACATGCCGCCACGTTTTCTATGATTTATTGCATGAAGCGTGAATTAGGATGGGTGGGATGGTGGAGAGTGGATCCATGGCCTCTCGTAGTGTCACCTTCATGATTATTTGAATGTAAAGATGAGTGTGAATTAGTGATTGATTCACGAGTTCCTCGAAGGCAGTTTCGTATTCCAAGTTCCGAACATTAGAATCAGTTTCCTTTAAATATTATTATTATTAATATTATTATTATTATTATTATTATTATTATTATTATTATTATTATTATTATTATTGTCGATGCGATATTCTCGAGTTGAAAGTATTAGATATTTCAGTAACTTTCACATTTTGAGACATGGTCTACGTCTATGTGGTAATTGCTCAATATCTAGTTATGGTATTATTACAGAGTTGGCCATTTCTTTACTAAAGTTTAATTTTACGAGCGCGAGTGCTCTGGTATATGACCAGCACGGTGTCGATTTCCTTTCTTGCGAGGGCATGTTGGACGACGTCATTTATATTTGTGTCAGATTTGGCAAATTTAGGACAGGTGATATATTTTGTGTGATAATGAGTAAGAGCACGCGTTCCTCATTTGAGAGGCTGCATTTTCATGATTGAGTAACTTGCCTCGGATAGATTTGTGAGCAGGGTGTGTTACGGGTTGGACCCCGGATGTTTTTGGTATTTACTGCACTATTTTGGGAGACTGAATCTCCGCCTTGGAGTCATTCTACCGTGTGGTAGGCGAGGTTGATGCGTGTTTCTACCGAGGAGAGTTTTATTTTTTCGGTCTATATTTCGTATTGATTTTAATCGTGTTTGTCCATGACGCTGCGGTTGTTGCTCTAGACGAGACTTTTTTGTTTTTGCAAGTTGCTTTACGTCGCACCGACACAGATAGGTCATATGGCGATGATGGGGCAGGAAATGACAAGGAGTGGGAAGGAAGCGGCCGTGGCCTTAATTAAGGTATAGCCTGGTGTGAAAATGGGAAACCACGGAAACCATCTTCAGGGCTGCCGACAGTGGTGTTCGAACCTGCTATCTCCTGAATACTGGATACTGGCCGCACTTAAGCGACTGCAGCTATCGAGCTCGGTAGACGAGACTTTTATATCGCGACGTTTAGTTTTTAATTTCTTTTATGATATGACTGCGCCGATGATTATTTGTGTCATGTAATCTTTTTCAGAGACCAACATTGAGTTATATGTTGAAGGTTAAAGCCTACTTTGTTATTTTCTCGAATTTTGTGTCATGTAATTTATTTCAGGAATCCACTTTGATTTATGCGTGTTGTTGAAAAGTCCACCAGATGATTGATTTTGTGTCATGCAATCCATTTCAGGAACATACGTTAAATAGGTAGTGATTGCTCAAAGTGTAAAATTTATTTCATTATATATTTCCATCGAGACTCTGAGTGAGTAAGAAATGCATAAATGCAGCATGCTTTTTCTTGGTGAGGCCTGGAAAATATGACATGTTTTTGTGATTTGATTTGTGTACATTTGGCATTTATGTGATTTTTATCGGTGTGTGGTTTTGATCCACAGTGTTTTTGTTGTGCTCACGAGTTCACTCATGATCGTGGTGTATATATTAGTTGGATGTTTTACCACGGAGCGTTGATTTATTATGTGCAGTTAATTTAGTTTTTTTCTCCCAAACGCGCATTAAAACACGTCTTTTTTTAAGGTTAGGGACACCCCAGTGCAATGTTAAGTGGGCATGAAAGGGGGTTACTCATCTGTAGTCGAAAGAATTAACAAAGCAGCCAGAAGCTAGGTGCGAGCGCGCAAGCCAAAGTATTAAAGTGATAAAATTCACGAATTTTTCCTTGCTTATGTTAAGTACGTGTGTTAGCAAACGCTGGTTTATCTATATATATAAAATAACTTGTCCTGACTGACTGACTGACTGATTCATCATCGCCGAGCCAAAACTACTGGACATATAGAAATGAAATTTTGGGGATATATTCATATTAAGATGTAGGTGCTCGCTAAGAGAGGATTTTTGGATATTCCGTCGCTAAGGGGGTGAAAAAGGGGTTGAAATTTTAAAATGAGTGTATCTATATCTCAAAACTTTAAAAGTTTACAGATGTAAAATTTGGATTTAGAATCTTCTTTAAAAATAAGGAAACACGTATTTTTTGTTTTCAGAAAATCCCAATAGGAGGGGTGAAAAAGGGTGAAAATGGGGGAAAATGGGTTGAATGACTTTAATCAGGATACCGGTACTTATATCTCAGAAACTGAAGACATTACAGATCTGAAAATTGGTACTTTTGATCTCTTTTAAAAATAAAGAAACACGTATTTTTTGTTTTTGGAAAATCCAATTAATGGGAGGGTGAAAAGGGGGTGAATTTTTAAAATGAGTGAATTTATATCTCCAAACTTTTAAAGTTTGCAGATGTATTTAATATCTTCATTAAAAATAAAGAAACACGTATTTTTTTGTTTTCGGAAAATCGCAATAGGAGGAGTGAAAAGGGGTGAAAAAGGGGTTGAATGCCTTTAATGAGGCTACTTATATCTCAGAAACTGAAGATATTACAGACCTGAAAATTGGTGTTTGGGATGTCCTTTAAAAATAAAGAAACACGTATTTTTTGTTTCTGGAAAACCCAATTAAGGGGGGTGAAAAGGGGGTAATATTTTAAAATGAGTGTATCTACATCTCAAAACTTTTAAAGGTTATAGATGTAAAAATTGGTATTTAGAATCTCCTTTCAAAATAAAGAAACACGTATGTTTTGTTTTCGGAAAATCCTAATAGGAAGGGTGGAAAAGGTTGAAAAAGGGGTCGAATGCATTTCATGAGTCTACTTATATTTCAGATAATGAAGATATTACAGACCTGAAAATTGGTGTTTGGGATCTCCTTTTAAAATAAAGAAACACGTATTTTTTTGTTTGTGGAAAATCCAATTAATGGGGGGTGAAAAGGGGGTGATTTTTTAAAATGAGTGTATCTGTATCTCAAAACTTTTAAAGTGTATAGATGTAAAAATTGGTATTTAGAATCTCCTTTAAAAATAAAGAAACACGTATTCTTTTGTTTTCGGAAAATCCCAATAGGAAGGGTGTAAAAAGGTGAAAAATGGGTTGAATGCCTTTAATGAGGCTACTTATATTTCAGAACCTGAAGATATTACAGACCTAAAAATTGGTATTTTGGATCTACTTTAAAAGTAAAGAAACACGCATTTTTTCGTTTTTGGAAAATCCAAATATTGGGGGTGAAAAGGGGGTGAATTTTTTAAAATGAGTGTGTCTACATCTTAAAACTTTAAAATTTACGGATGTAAAAATTGGTAGTTAGAATCTCCTCTAAGAATAAAGGAACACGTATTTTTTGTTTCCTGTAAATCCTAATAGGAGGGGTGTAAAAGGGTGAATAATGGGTTGAATGCCTTTAATGAGGATACATATATCTCAGAAACGAAAGATATTACAGAACTGAAAATTTGTGTATATGATCTCCTTTAAAAATAAAGAAACACGTATTTTTTAGTTTTTGGAATATCCAATTAATGGCGGTTAAACAGGAGTGACAAATTGGGGTGAATTTTTTGAAAAACTATATCTACAGAATATCTTGGACACGTAAAATGTTACACACGTAAAAAGTGGGTGTTTGGAATCTCCTGTAAATGTAAAGAAATATATGTGATTTGTTTTTGGAAACTCCGCTTAAGGGGAACTCAAAAGGGGTGAAATTTTAAAATGAGAATTTTTACAGTATATCTAAAAAAACTTAACATGTTACAGAAGTGAAAAATGGTATTTTTTATCTCTATTAAACATACAGAAACGTGTATTTTTAGTTTTCGGAAATACCACTTGGGTGGAAAGGGGGGGGGGGCTAAAAGTGACTGAAAATGGTGTTGAATTCTTTTAATTAGGCTACTGATATCTCAAAAATGAAGATGTTACAGACGTGAAATTTGATATTTGGAATCTGCTTTAAAAGTAAAGAAACACGTATTCTCGGAAAATCCCATGAAGGCGGGGGGGGGGGGTGAAAGAATTGAAAAATTAATTGACTTAATTGTATGAGAATACATACATCTAATAAAAAATAAAGTTGTTACAGACGTGAAAATTCGTATTTGGATCTCCTTTAAAAACAAAGAAAAAAGCATTTGGTGGGGAAACCATCTTGGAGGGCGGGAGTGTAAAGGAGTTGAATTACTTTCATGAGGACACATAAATCAAAAACTCTGAAGAAGTTAGAGTCGTGATAATGGGTATTTAGAAGATCCTTTACTATTAAAGAAAAAAATATTTTTTGCGGGAAAATTCACTTGGGGGGGGGAGTATTGTGAAATGAAGTGAAAAAAGTAAATTATTTTTATGGGTATACTTATATTTCAAAACTGAAGGTAATAGACGTGAACATTGGTGTTTGGAATCTCCCTTAAACATAAAGAAACAAGCATTCCTTTTATATTTTTTGGGGGGAGGGGTGACGGTAAAAAACTTAACGGCGGTGGGGTGTAGAAGGAGGTGTATCCAATTGCTTTTACTGTTATTAATGTACTTATAAGGATCCTCCGTTGCTCAGGTGGCAGCGCGCCGGCCTCTCACAGCTGGGTGCCGTGGTTCAAATCCCGGTCACTCCATGTGACATTCGTGCTGGACAAAACGGAGGCGGGACAGTTTTTTCTCCGGATACTCCGGTTTTCCCTGTCATCAGCCATTCCAGCAACACATAATAGTAATAATAATAATAATAATAATAATAATAATAATAATAATAATAATAATATTCCGGACCGTCGTCAAATGTGCGGACCGCGCCGGTAATGGCTCCTGGACGGGTAATGACTAAGAATGCAGTCCGGCCGCGGGTTCAGTGCCGCCAAGGCACCCAATATGACACCACGCCGGATCTCCTGAAGGATTTTATCCATATTAAAAATTATTATAGGAAAAGATGGCAAAGATTTACGGACCCAACTGACCGGGAGGAATACCTGAGCCTAGCCCGGGAAGTACGAAATCGATTGCTGGAAAGGAAGATTGAAAAATGGGAGGAAACGTGCCGTAAAATAATAGAAAACCAGTCAGATCGGGAATTTTGGTGGATTCTCGCAGAAAACGATTTAGTTCGCGAATTTCGGCGCATTATACATTTAAAACAACAAGCATTCAATTATACCGTAGCGAAGCACGGATATCTTGCTAGTATGCAATATATTTTGATCCTCAAGATGAACTCTATAATCTGAGAGAAAGACCTGAGTCATGTACATCTTTCTTGTCACATTTGATTACTTTTGCTATTTTTTCTTATTTTCTTCTTTATTGTTTTAACAAAACTGTTTTCCTCTAAATTGACGTCATGCTTCGCCTTGTACTATTTATAGCTGTTAGTTGACCTCACCGTGTCCATATTAGTTATATGTTCCCCTCAAATCCAGAGTGTAAACTATTTTTAGGTTATATATATTTCTTAGTTCGAACTGAACACTCCTGGGAGCGACTGACTAGTCTGGGTCAAATTACCTTGATGGTAGAAACGGTGAAAACACGTCGTATGTACTAGACCGATATATTTAGCCTCAAACCTGTGAATTCCACAAACTTACCATAAAGGCACGGTGAATACAATGTTAAGGTTTCCTGGTCTGGCGGCACTCTTAAATTTCTGAAAACTCATAAAACTCTGATTTTCAGTAAATACTTGGTAAACTGTTCATTGGACAGGTAAACACTTAGCTTCATACGTTGGCTTAAGTCAGGGGATGAAATTATCAAGCAAGAAATGGGTTCTCTTGTAATAGCAGACCTGTATTTAAAACATCTCATTTTCAAGTATAAATTTTCAACAATGTTGAATGAAAATTTTATCATCCTTGAATATAACTATTTTTTTAAAAAAATTTCATTTGAGGGTTTGGAGAACGGGTGAAGAGTGTGCAAACTGACATTAACGGGAACGCTCATCTCTGCTGCATCTACGAATGTTACAGATAAGTACACCTCTGTGCTCTATGTTGTCCAATTTGTGTACTTCCTCGCTCTGCATCACGGCCGTCTCGATCCTCTTAAACTGCCAGCTCTATGCCACTAGTTTGACCGTTGCTTACGCTATTATACAAGGCTGCGAAATGAGCAATGAGAAATGGGTGTCACCCACGGCCAACCTGATGCATTGCTCTAGCTTGCTTCTTACCGACCTTGACAATCCGGTCCACGCACTGTAATCGGAGTAGTTTCATAGCTCGACATGTGGCAATGGCGGCCTAAGTTTTCACCGTAGAAATGCATGCTCCTCTGTGGAAAATATAGAATGATTAATCCTAAAGGTTACTTTCGTTGATATTTGTCAAAATAACACCATGAAATGAAACTGCGGAGAGATGGAGTGGTTAACTGACGTTCCTTTATCATCCATTTTCCATTATCCATTATATTATCCATGGCATTTAGTATATAGCTGCCTCTGTGGATCAGCGGTAGAGTGTCGGCCTCCGGATCCCAAGATAGCGGGTTCAAACCCGGCAGAGGTAGTCGGATTTTTGAAGGGCGTAAAAAAGTCCATTCGACACTCCGTGTCGTACGATGTCGGCATGTAAAAGATCTCTGGTGACACGTTTGGTGTTTACCCGACAAAATTCATTAAATCTCAGCCATAGACGTCCGAGAGAGTTTCGGTTTACTCGATCTGCCATCTAGTGGGGGCCTAGAGTAAAACGGAACGTCGAAATTGACGAGCAGACAGCCAGATGGCGTCAAATTGAAATATCTGCACACGGTAGCTGAGGCCATACGATTATTATTATTATTATTATTATTATTATTATTATTATTATTATTAGATACATAGCAGAACTTTCCACAATACTTTTGTCTTTTGATTTAATCTTGAGATTAAGAGCCATTGTTCAATTAGAATTTTAAAATTCTGCACATGCTGCTGTCAGGAAAGGGGCGTGGTCAAACATGTCTTATTTTTCTACTTTAAATATTCGGTGTATGGATAACATAAATATTTCGACTCAAACATGTTTAAATTTTAATTTCACTATATAGTATTGTCCCCTTCAAAAGTGGAAATAATTTATTAAGGGAGAATGATTTCTTTCATCAGTGAGTTGTAACATTATTTAATCGCCAGGAGGGTGAGATTTTACACTCCCGTGCTAGCGTGAACCAGCCGCTTGCGAACCGGTTTTCCCGACCTACCAAGAGAACGAGGAAGCAGGGTGAAATTCCTGTTAGGTGTCCTTCAAACACATGTGTGTGTACCACGTGATCGGGCGAGCAGCGTGATTACGATCGATCAATAAATGCAAGGCCGAGTGACATGAAACTAGGGCAGCCAATAAAAATGACAACCTTCACAGGAATGCAACAGATCCACCAATCAGATATAATTAAGAGACACACCTACGTCTTAAGACAGTGAATTGATGGTAATTCCAAAGGAAATTTTATAGAGGGTTTTTACTTCTGGACGATTGATTTGAGTTTTACTCTGAATGCAGCTACGGTCGAGACTGGACGTCGTTTGCTTTACTGGGAGACTTTGCATTAGAGAAGGCACTGAGGACTGAATAAACTGCAATTCAGACATTTGGAAAAATTCTCTACGATTTATTTATGACTGCCATAAGATAAGTGTCCATCTCCAAATTATTAAACATCGCGTGTGTATCCTGGACTATTGCTAAGACTTTTGTTAGTTTCAGCTTTTCTACGAGAACTCAGAAGAAGGAAGGTCGTTGGTTCGAGCTCTCTTCAAGATGGCTATCCATTTCCGAGATGAATACCACTGTTTCCTGTGCACCTTCAGCTCCTCCACGAGTCACTAATTATGTAAGGCGTCGGTCATGGGCAAGACTTTGTTCGATGGAAGATGATGTGACCACGTACTAGGTCATCAGCCAGAATCCAGTTAACACCAGCCACATGAGTATTCTTTAAGAATTTATCTTTCTATCTTTCTGTAAAATGTTTGTAAAACGTAGCCTTACCTTATTCATTTAGATTTCTATTAGTTTAGCAGTAGTTTGACTTTTCATTCTTCTTTCTTCGGTGGGAGGTAGTTTGTGCTCTGGAATGAATGTGTATTTGGTTCTATTAGTTAGAGATGAGAGTGAATGTCATCGAGAGAGACCTCAACTGTCCTAAAAATCTTAATCTTGAATGATTTTGAAATAATTTGAAAATTAATTGAGACAGATTAGGACAGTGTTCTAGCGTTTTCTAAGTGTAAAATTTCATTCTACGATTATACGACATGTCTGTGGGCTTTTGTTCGTTTAGAGTCATCTGAATAATTTCGTACGATAGCTTTGCAAGTGAGATTAAGCACGGTCAATAATATAATAATAATAATGAGTAAAAATAATTAAACCTAATTACGGGCTAAAAATTGAATAAGGTCATGGGTTTAATGTTGGTTTGTTCTTGGAAAGAATTATCGTGTGCTCACTTTATGTAAAGTAGGCCTGGAACATGGCAATCCTCCGGACGGAGTAATGATGAATTATACGTATATTTTACTGTGCTATTAATTTGAGTATGACTTGCGGATGGACATTATATTTTGTGTGATAATTTATGCATCCATTAGAGTCATTTTGGAAGTAATGTGTCACTGGACATGATTTCTTCGAGCTTGAGTGCAGATTAATCGAAAGCCACGACATTATAGGTGAATAAAAATAAATGCCGCAACTCATGTACCGTAAGCGCGTATTCTAATATTTTGACCTGTGTTGTAGGTATTTTACTTGCTTATTCTGGATGATTTCTGTTTAAAAGATTCCCTTGAACATCGTTGTATAATTAATTTCTGCATAAAAGTGATAACCTCAACTCTATCACATTCTAAATCGATACCTGGAATATACGTGATATTGTCATCTAGAGAATGATTTCCCTAATTTGGAATAAATCGAAAATTTAATAATAATGGGTTAGTGTTCGTGTAAATAATATTATAATATGGTCGTGTACCTATGTGTGAATGTGTGATGTGTAATTTGATTATATTCTGTGTTTTGTGAATATTTATTGAATGATTTTGTGATGATATTCTCCACTGTGCGCGTCAAATTTTGACCGATTTACGTTATTTTTCGCGTGTCCGTGATTTGATGAATTATGAATCTTTAGAAGATTTTATTATAATTTAAGGTAGATTAGGGTCTAATTCACTAAATTAAAGTGAATAAGAGAAGGCAACGTCCGTGGATTGATGTCACGAGACTGAATTATTAGTTATTGTACAGTCACTTATTGCATAAAAAACGAGTGAAGTTTAGGTTGATATGAGTTCAAATAAGAATTAATTAAGAGAAGTTTAGTCACTTAATAATTATAAAAATGAATTAATTGATGAAGGAAAAGTCTAAGGAAGACTTATTAACCACAATTTCTTGAATTAAATATTTTTCAATAATTTTAATAAAGGAAGAGAAAATGATCATTTTCTTGTAAAATAAAATGAAATCCAGACGGAATATTTTATTTTAAGCAATTTGATTATCATTATAGGAGAGTGTGATACCAGATATTATTTTGATTTTCAATCTATTTTACAGTAAATTAATGATCCCTATTATTATTATTACAGACAAGAACATTCGTTGAGCTTTAATTTGATCAAGATCCCTTATATACGATAGCACGAGGAGAAGAGATTTCAAAAATTAATCCCAGATTGTGTAAATTTAATTGTTTTATTGGAAGAGTGTTAGTTTTTAATAAATGTATAAACCTATTTTAGTTTCCTTTCATTTGTTGCTAGTCCTTCATCTATTCCTGCCTTTAAAATTTTCTGCACAGCCGATAGCGAACGGTCCACCTCTGAGACCCTCGCTCTCCGGCGAGCTGAGCCCGGCATGATGGGGGCGGTATATACTGTATATATAGGTTCAGATTACATTTCTTTCATATGTTGCATTAGAATTTTGAATAAAACTTCAGTGAGAGAAAAGTATTTTCAGTAAATAATTGGTAAACTGTTCACTGCACAGGTAACACTTACGTTGGCCTTACTCTCATAACAGTAACCCATGCCAGTGTTTAAGTTCAGGTTATCTTGAATTAAAACGTGTTGTGTTGCTGTCATATGGCAAAAATAACTCCTAAACGATTATTCAATGAAAGAAAATTTAGTGGTAGTAAATACCCGAAAATAGAAACGGAATATTAAAATGGAAATGCTAGTTCAATGGTGGTTGTAGGGAGCTATAATACAAAATTAGGTGTTTCAGTCATCCTTGTGCTTCTAATGTCATTTCTACTTCAGGCATATATTCACTTTGTGTTCGTTGTTCTACTGTTAAACTGACATTTGAAAACGAATTTGTAAGTAAATCTCAACAATATCAGAATTCATCAGATCATTGATTTTCACGTAGTGCTCTCAGCTTTTTGTCAGCTTGTTAGTTGTAGTTGGAGGAAATACCTTATTCCTGAAAAATTCTAAAACTTTGAAGTGATTTCCTGAAAGATTACAAATTTTACCGCCTAATATCATTATTTCAGAAACCATAGTATTGTGTACAGATATATCCAAAAGTGAAGTTTTAAGAACTGGAATATTATAAGTAATTTTCTAAAAAAACCCCGTACTGACACCCCTTACTTTTTTAAAATATTTGATTTAGAGAAACCAGTAAAATAGTGTTGTCCACATGTAATGAGTAATGACATACTACTAGTCTCAGACTGATAATATTATACTGTATAGAGTACGTTAGTCTGGGTGGATGTAGGTCTTGCCCCAATATCAAGTGTAGATTCAAACTTTTCTTCAGTACTCTTCTACTTTTGCCTACAATGAATAATAATGTTCTTTGAAAGGAAGGCTACAGACAACAGAAGAAGCAGAATTGGTGTTAGGGACAAAGTTATCGCGAGTAATTGCTTTGAGCCACTCCTTAGTTTTGTCCTGGTTTCCAGGGAATTCGTGGAATGATAGTGTCCCTTTGCTATTTTTCCTATTCGAAGTACAAAAAGGCATACAGCAATACATGCTCGAATATTTTCAAACACAGTTAAAGAAAAACAAATCACTACACTACATAATTAAAGAAACAAATTGGGGCATAAATTAGAATCCTTGGTTACGACGAAGTTACGGCGAGAAATCACATTGAGCCACTCATCACATTTGTTCTTGTTTGCAGAACATTTCTATTCGAAGTTCGAAAAAGGCGCACAACAATATCACATATTCCAAGATTTGAAAACACAATTTAAATAATCAACTCACCACACTACACAATAGAAAGTAAAGTAATCAGCGCATAACTATCAACTCTCAAAAACAAGTCAACAAACACCCCGTTACGAACACATTACCAACACGTACGACAGCAAACCAATATTAATTAAACTGGAAATGCGGTAATTTGCGGTATAGAGCTTCTTGCCAGTGACTTAGTTGGCCAGCGCTCCAGCGGCATTATGGTGAACCGTTCCAATTATAGCTTTACACTGGGCTTCACAGCGATTGTCCAGGTCGGTCTTGTCCTGGCCCTACCCTAACTAACACAAACCAATGGCCTTGTCCAGGCCCTACCCTAACCTGTCCAGACCAATGGCCTCCTCCAGGCCCTACCCTAACCAATCCAGACCAGTGGTCTAGTTCCTAAGTAGAGAGGTTGGTAGCCTTGTGCAGCGCGAAATCACGTCGTCGGTGAGTCGTCTGCGAGAAATAAACATAGGGCAGTCATACCAAATACAGTAGAGACAATACGCGGCACTCAGCGAGATATCGAGGGACAGTTATTAGAGCTCTCTTTAGCGGATTGACCTGAGAACTACTGATTCTGTCATAAGAGCACGTGTATTTGTGTGTGAAGTTCTTGGTGTTATTTATGCATTTTCAGTGATCTGACATAATTAAATAGTAGCGTGTGTCATTCCTTGATATCTCCTCTCAACATGACGGGAAAGGTATGTGCTGTGTTTGGCTGCAGTAACTATGAAGTAGAGAAGAATGCGCGGTCTTTCGTCCGTTTCCCTCGCGACAAGAAAATGTAATTAATATTGTGTTTGCATATATACCTCCAGTGACGAAGGTATTTTTATAGTACTTCATAATCTTCTGAACTGCTCGACCCATATTTTAACTGGCTTAAAATATAATACGCACATTTTATTGTATAGTGCAGCATTTAACCTTCAATACTGATGTGTTGTTGTAGGTGTGATCTGTGTGTTTGATTTAATTCAGGAAAATACATATGCATATGAGTGTGGCTGGTTGTGTTCCAAGTTACCCCATTTGGAATGCCGTAATGCGTTGTCAAGCACTGAAGAAAATATGGGTGATTTAAGAAATGTATACATTTTGTTGAAACAATATAATGACGTAAATTTGCCTTACCCTAACGTAATGGCATTATGGCAAGTATTGCTTATAGGGAAAGTTTGAATGTTTTTGAGGCTAAATTTATGGATTTTCTTTCTGTTAGTAAGCTTCACGTTAAAAGGAAAATTGTCTAGCTCTTAAATGTAAATTCATTGAATCATGTGTGTAAGGAATGTTCCGATATTTTTGTTGACAAGTGTTTTAATATGATTCAATGCTTTTAAATGAGAAAAAAAAGAAAATCTAGCTGTGAACGTTCAGGGAGGAATTCTAAAGCTAATAAAGTAATCCATAAATGAAAGATCAAGGCCTTTCACAGCAGTCTATTTCACATCTTGTTTATATGTCTAATTTCAGTCTTGAAATACTAACCTGTTAAATAATTCTTCTTTCATTTATCCAGAATTGCTTTTGCAACTTTGAAGTTAATATCTTAGTAACACGTACTTTTTAGACGCGATTTATTTATCCATTTCCGTATATACATTTCCATTGATATTAATTAATTTAGCGCGAATATTTAGGTCAATCCACTAGGAGCGCCACTTGCGACTTGTCTCCCATTTTAACAAGGCTAAACCCGGAAGTGTCGCTTATTGTCTCTACTGTATTTGGTCATACCGCGTGTAGATACTGGCGGTGCAAGTGGTAACCCATGGTACTAACGTTACGTGAACAGGACTGGAGTTATAGTAGGATCGCGTTTCTAAGACATAAGTTTTGAATATCTTCTTATGTTAAACATGGAACTTGTGACAAGTGCTCGTAAAAATTCGCAAATATTTAGCTAAATGGTACTTACGGAGAAACCACGTGTTCTGAATGTTGCTTATGATCAATTTTTGTTATGGCGCAAATAATTCGTCAATCATGTCTTGTTGGAAACCCTTTTACTTGAGTATTTTGAGGTTATGAGTCGTCGTAGTATGGGCCCACACTCAACACGAATTTATACATATTTACAAAGTAATTTTAAAGTGTTTGTGAGAATATATAGTCAATTTACACACACTTAAAATATAGTCTTTGTAATGGGTCTCGAGTTGAGGAAAAAGTAATTATCACTGCTGAGTTAAGGATGAAATCATTTGTAGGCACTTTTAAAAATGTTTTGTTAAATCAATGACATGAAATTTTATGACCATATATTTTCATACTCTAATGGCTTATATAAACAGATATTCCGTAGGCCTTCCTTGAATTGGTTTTTCAAGGATGTGTAGAACAGGAGGGGGGATGTTTGGAATTTCAATGCCTCCATTCAATTGCACTTCTGATTCCTTTCCCTGTTTATTAGTGGAGGCAAATCAGATTTGCTACCATTCCTCCTAAGTTCCACATTGCCATGATTAGAAGCTGCAATGCTGCAAGTCTGCAGTGTTGCATTCATAGCGTAGAGACATGATCGCGTGTCCAACATGTCACTGAAACCTCCCTTTTACCTTAAGGGGGCGTTACACGAGAATGTCATATAGAGTCACAGATTTCTCGAAATGGATGTATCATCAAGAGTATCAGTTGAAAAGCCGCAGAAATTGGCACATTTGTGAAACACACTTTGGAAATTAAAATTATACTGTCAAAATTTACAATTTCTAATAATTGTTTAAACAATTTCCATTTAAATGTTTACAATAATTTCTACACGTATGCCCTTACAACGTATCTTTTCTCAGCAACCAGTTAGTGAACGTGGTTAATTTTTAATATGATTATACCTAAGTCATATACAAAATATCTGAATCAATTATTTTATCTACTCTACTAAAACATTTTAAAAATTATCTCTTTAATTTTTTACAAAATTGGATGACTACTACTTTTTAAAATAAAATGTAAATCAATTTTCAACATTCCGGCCTGAGAGACGGCCTTACCGTCTAAGAGTCCACCTCCCTCTTCAGGGGTGAAATGACGGAATGACATCGTTTTAGTAGTAGCAGTTTCAGCGAACTCCTGCAGTTACTTTATTAAGGCTACAAAATTCGGTTGTGGGTATCGAAGTTCTGCTCTGTCCTGATGTGCAATTTCGACTCACTCTGAAATGCGATGCGTTTTTGTCTTCCGGGACAGTATGTAATTAGGACAATGCTAGGCACGACACCGGCTTTTAATATTTTCTTTACACATTTTTAAAAGTTTCATTGCGAATATGAAGGGTGCAGTACAAATGCAAGAGTAATTCGTTGGAACCCACCTGCCTCCCGTACTGAGGTCTTGTCTAAATTAAGTGGCGCTGAGAATGTGATGGGAGTGGCGGCCGTATTCTATAAAAGGATCTATCCTGGCATTCGCCTTAGTGGAGGAGAAAGGAAAACTACGGTAAACCATTCTCAAGACAGCGGGCGGTAGGGACCTGCCCCTCCACCTACCGAATGCTTAGCTGCCAGGCTAATAAAACTTGCCGCTATTAAGCCAAAGTCTACCGTGCCCGGTGGGTCTCTCTTATTGTGTTCGTTGCGGTGTTTCATGGAAGCATAGGCCTATTTATTTCCTTTGATTGTGAACTCATGTGTCGAGATTTCAGTGCGGAACGCAACAATGAACCGTTTTGGAAGGTACCGGTTATTATGCACAAACGAAGTACAAATTAAAGAATACACGCCATTTTGCACCAATACCAAGTGTTATGATACCACTCTATTTACAAAACATTGTGCGGTAGTACGCCTATCTTCAAAGCCCACCTGATGACCATAGTCGTTAAGGCGTCAAGTTTTTATGGTCTGACACCGAGGTCCCGTTTCTCGATCCCTCTGTGGATGGGGCGGTAGAGTAACATCCACGGTATCCTCTGACTATCGTAAGAGGCGACTAAATATGGTCCCAGGGTCCCTTAGCTTGGGATCGTGAGTTGGCGTTCACGGGCTGAGTCCTTGCCTTACTTCCACGTACTTGTATCAGGGTCCTCATTTCCATCTATCTTATCCGACCTCCCTTGGTCAACTCTTGTTCTTTTCCGACCACGGTGGTATTACATGATGAGGCCTAGTGAAAATGAAATACTCACTCCTCGGATGGCCCATGCTTTCTTTATCCGATACCATCAATTTTTGAAGTATTGAATACCTTCCATTTTCCCTCTGATCAGGTTTTTACAATCGGCTTTTCGTCGCACCAACTGAGATAAGTCTAATGGCGACGGTCCTCTGATTAGTCTTCATAGAGGTTGGTTGCCTAGATGTACTTCCTCTCAAAATAATAACCACCACCACCATCACCACCACCATTTCCGTTGGTCGAAAAGATTTTCACCATCAGAATGTTGGCCGGCAGGATAGAAGAGGTGGTGGTATACAATGTCTAAGCAATGTATTGCGTGCCAGAAGTCTGGATTCAATCCCAAACCTCCCTGCAGTGTTCATGTAGGGTTGCTATGTTTCATAACAGAAAAGCGGGGAAATATTACAAGTACTCTTTATGAACTACAGTTACATAATCAGTTGTCTCGCTATTATCTGTTGCATAAGTCACTTTTGGCCGAGTGATTTTTATTCTGTAGGCCTGTATGTTTAAAAAAGAAAAAATTAGGACATGCATATAAAATATTAGTAATTTATTAGTATGTGGAAGTTAATGATACAAATGTGACTATTACAGCTAATTTGGCCTCATATTTCTTCGCCTTCCAAACCACTGGTAATGTTTACTTCTGCCTTTCTGGAAAATATATTGTACCATTGAACTTACCGTTACATTGTTGGTCGTCTGACTCGGCTGCTTCAGTACAGCAATATTGTACTCTTAGATCTTGGGGCCGTTGTGATTTTTTCTGTCAATTCATCGACCAAACGTTAGGGTTCAGAGGAGAGCATAACTAATTTAAATGAGGGGCAAAAAATGTGCTTACTAAAATATTTATTAAGTTTAAATCACGATCATTCATTTATTAAAATGACAAGAAAGTCACTTAAAATATTCGCAACAATTTAACGCAGTCATAGTGGTTAACGTGATTGATAACATTTTATTGATATATTTATTATTGTTTTCCAAAGAATGAAAAATGGACAGCAAAACCAAGAAAACGAGGATAAAACCTGAAAATCGGGCACCATTGTTCCAAACGATAACTGAGAGATAATCCACACGATCCGTGGAAAATGAGACCTTCAACAAGTAGAATTCCAGATTTACATTTAATTAAGGCTATCCAACAGTTTAATATCCTATCGGATATTGGAAAATCAAGCGAATGGATCCTTAATCCAACGAAATCGACTATCAGTGACTTTGGATAGGTTGCGAAATATTACTCGAAGAATGGTGTTCATTACAAATTAACAGCAATTGTCACAATAAAAAATAAAATTCAACCATGTATCATCATCTCGTGACTCCCTTAAGTTACAGAGGAATCCTGATGCTGAAATATACATCACCCCAAACAGATTTTCAGAAGTAACCAACAACACTTAATCCGAGGGGATGTTACGTTACGTCGTCCTGAAGGAACAAAACTGCGAAATGAAGGAAAACAACTTAATTCATTATGCATTTAGAAGAAATGCAAAACACTGAAGTTAAAGAAAAGTGATAAATCACTTGAAATTGTTCTTACTAAACCAACTTTCAAGTTATAAAACCATTACGTCGTTAAGTTTGTTAAAATAGCAGTCCACAATATAACATAAATAAAAGGATATCTTTCCAAATTTCTATAACTACGACTACAATTATAAATCTGTCTACCTACACTTGTCTCATTAAACTAAACTACAAGTGATCGGTAGATCAACGTCTCACACAAATAATGTGAATAACGAAAAATGAAAATGAAATATATTAACAGCTGACGAATCGAAACCCCATTCGTAGTGTAAATCCTACATAAATCAACTAAGTGTCAACACATGGCATTATCATAATATATCGGACATCCGAACAATACATTTTAAAGTAAAGAAAATAAAATAAATATGAATGAAAGTTCATCGAACTTGAACACACGCGGCTAAGCAGCAATGATCAGTTTCCATTAGCTAGGTTTCCACGTGGGACAACCCTTACGTTCATGCCATTACTGATGCAACGCTCTTATGGGAGCACCTTCTGGCTAGTAAGAATTATGGCGAAACATGGCGTAAATACTACCTACTAATACCTTTCACATTCGTATCCACTACTGCAAATACTAACATCGTTCAAGTCGATTCGCAAAAAATTGACTAACCTATGACTTGACTATGTGCAGATGACGCCCTAATCCTGTCGTTGAGTCAGCGTTACTGTGTCTACTCATCCTTATGTTATACGATACACGCAGCATCCTAAATCTATCGTTGAGCCAACGTTATGGTATCTACATACCATTCATAATGCCAGGCGAAATCGAAACTTTTAGCACAATGTCCGGATATTTCAATCTGATCCTCGTTGAAACTCTAACACATGAAGTGAAATTCGCTACAAAAATGAACTCGAACCTGGAAATATTACTGTCTATTTCTTACAATAAAGCGTGAAATCGAAATTAAACAACATGTCCGAATAGTTTAATCTATTCCTCAATACAATCTCAACACATGCAGTGAAGTTCGGTAAATAAAAACAAACTCAGCTCTCGTTTGATATTACGTAATATCACTAAAACAATTATCACTACCATCATGATATTCACGCACAACTCGAGTGTGAGGCTTCAAACTGACCTTTCATGTTAACACTCCAAACAGGCATCACCGTAACTGTCCAGTGAAGTAACTTTTCATCAATCTACACAAGCTAAACTGTCATTCTAATAAAATTCATTATCCACACTCGCAATGTTTCTAGTCAGCAACATTTTCGTCTCGTAAAGGTACAGAATAGAATTCAATTTACAATAATCAAGTATTATTTAGACCGTGTGTCAGAATGTATTTCGTTCGTGAGGTCGGCTATCACAAAATGCACTTCGCTGGTATCAAATAGAACCGTCACTTAGACTTAATTGCAGCTACCTACGGTCTTACAAAAATAATAATTATGGGAGAAACATCAACTTGTACTTAAAATAGGCGTTACAACGCGCTCACTTGGATTTGGCAATCTTTAAATTCATTCACCGTTCTGGAATGATACAGGACATCGTTCCTCTTATACAGCCTGTCTCAGAAATATTACACCTCAACTTATACACCATGTCACAAAAATTCCTCTCCGACGAAATACAGGAACTTTTATCCTCGGCATCCTGTTCATGTATATCCCTCATAAAATACAGGCTCACTTTGCCTTTAACATCTTCCTAACTATTCTCACAATATTTCATTTCCATTACAATCCCTTTTCTTCTTGCTCGAAACTTTTAAATACAAGCGATCCCATGACCAAACAACTTTATAATGATCTCACAATTTGCTTCTCTAAATTTTCCCTGACCTCAGAAGCAAAATAGCATACCGTGATTTTCTGTATCACAAACACACGGTGTCACAAAATTTAAGTTTCCCCAAAACGCCAACCTAATCATACTTCACTGGATTTCGATATAAGCCGCAAATCTCGTTTGACATTACTGCTGAACACATAATTTATCATCTCAATTTTATCGTGACGTGATTATTATTATAATTATTATTAGTATTGTACCGTACCCAGGGGTAAATACCCTCTAGGACGATGCCTCCATTCCTGTATGAACATCCGACTAACTCAGGATTGGGCAGAGAGTGGGTTGGTCGTCATTGGGTCAGGCTAAAGTCGAAGTTCTACACTTAAATATAAGTAAATGAGAGGAAAATGGAGGTATAACTCGAATGAGAAGCAATAATGTGGGGTAGGATGAATTAATTCATAAATATACCCGAATCATACTAATGAAAAATCAAGTAAATCAATCATAAAATGTCATTACAAAAATGTCAACATTAAAGTAAGAAATGGACATTATAAACGTTAATTGATCAAAGAAACAAATATGAAATGAAGTATCAAGCACAACATGAATACTTGAATGCTTTAAGAAATAATCTTCTTCTTATAGTCCATTGTTCATGTTATATGATAACATATGTACGCATATACTGTTACGTATTTATTTCGGATGGAGTCACCCTTGAAAATATCACATCGATACGGGTTACGAATTTAATTTAGATTAGATTAGAGTCGTCGCAAGAGTAAACGTTGAAAGGAAAATTACAATATAAAAGAAAGTTACGATGAAAAGAAAAATTAAGATAAAGGAAAATTTAGACGCAAATAAACATATGAATTATGAAATACACTAGTGGTATTTCCTACGCTATATTTACACTGAACAAAAATAAGCAAAATATCACATCTATCTACATCGGATAAAAAGAATGAGTCTTACATACTGCACTGATTCTATGTGAATCGCGGTTCACCACAAAGGATCTAGTGAGAATTAGATTGACCGTCAAAATAACTCAGCACTCGGGCTGTTCCCCATTAAACAATAATACAACATATTCAAACAACATGAAACATCATTAAACACCATTTGTCAGAGAAAAGCATGTAATTATCCTTCAATATTCATGTGGAAAGCAATGGAAAACATTGCCTTCTTCTGCTGCATTTGCGCACTCAGCAGCGCGATCATCCGTCACGTATTTCCTGGTGTGCTGTGAGCTGAAAGGAAATGTTGGAACTCAACACTGTACTAAGGTTTGGTTTCTGTTCCCCGAGATTGTAACACGGAAATACCATCTCATTCACGCGTCTAAATAAACACGGCCAATATATCAGCTTGCAATGCGATATCATCTTTCATCGGCTATAAGGAAACTCGCGTACAATCATATTCCTTCCTAGCTTGCTTTCCACAATTTAACACACATCAGACTCATTGGTCTGGAATCAATTCCGTCAATTCTGGTAATTAATATTCTCTCAGAAGACAATAGCAGGTACATATCCACTGCACATAATTCTTTCACTTATCAGGCATGCCATCGGCCTGCATAATCACTTTATAACTCCGCATGCATTATAACTTCTCATATCTCTTACAAATCACATCAGCCTTTTACGTTATGAGACCGAGTTCAATTCCTGTGCAAATCTTTGGACAAAAACAGATTCCAACCTAAATTCGAAGATTCTATTCTTTCAACGTTGTTATACAGCTCCTTACGTACAGCTTCTGAAATACCATGCGTCATGCAATTTAACGGTAACTATCTCACTAAATAACCAAAATTAAATAACGTAGCAAGTGTTTAACTTTGAAATTGGATGAACTTGTCAATCTAATCCTCCTAGCACTAATATACAAGGAAAAATCGGAATAATACTAAACTAAATTTTTTTTTTGCTAGGGGCTTTACGTCGCACCGACACAGATAGGTCTTATGGCGACGATGGGATAGGAAAGGCCTAGGAGTTGGAAGGAAGCGGCCGTGGCCTTAATTAAGGTACAGCCCCAGCATTTGCCTGGTGTGAAAATGGGAAACCACGGAAAACCATTTTCAGGGCTGCCGATAGTGGGATTCGAACCTACTATCTCCCGGATGCAAGCTCACAGCCGCGCGCCTCTACGCGCACGGCCAACTCGCCCGGTGTAAACTAAATTATCATGCTTGAATGAACAACAAATAATCCTAACAATTCCCTCATTATCCCAACTATCTAGTCATAAATCAAAATAAAAATGTAGAGAACATGCATTTCTCTTTTATCCGTATATACAACAATATAAAAATGAAATAAACACATGCCGTCAGGCTTACTTTACGTTCAATAAAATCCCTATTCGAAACTGCACTAGTATTTTAACATAACCCATATAACATTCCATAATTAACACATGCGCCTATTCTTGAACGACTCTCTGGATACATGGCAGCGGCTCACATCCCTGCCTCGTTAGGTGTCTACTCCATGTTGATCACTGCTTCATCACATAAAAATACACTTCCTTCTTCCATAGGCGAAGCCATCTTCTTGCTAAAAGTTATTGAACACTGCAACACAGAAGGCTTTGGATGAATATCTCTTCACCGCTCAATTCTGCACGTGCCGAACAACCCTTTCTTGGCTACAAGCTCAGCTAACACACTGACATATAAATACACTGTAAATTTTACACTTAAGAAGTTATGTAAACAATTATTGAGAGCGGCACGCGGTACGTATCGAGAGTTCCTCACGAAACACGACCGACACGAAAGTATGAGACCACTGAACGTCTCTGCTGCACTTTCTACACTGCGGCTAATTATCACCGTCTATATATTGGTAGTGAACTTTTTACTATAAAATAATCTGCAGTTAACTCTGCATCAGTTAATTTATTCAATTGCACGACCGAAACACTGTTTATTGGTCTTAAAAACCATATACTGGTTCTGATATATTCACGTGGCAACTTTTAAGTACAATTCTCGGAGCACATCGAACAACGTCCACCTCACGTCAGTATCCGCGATTAGAGATGCACTTCTTCACTATCCAAACTGCGCGACCAAAGTGACGCTCTATTTCACTATCCAAACTGCGCGATCAGGGTTGCACTTCTACACTATCCAAACTGCCCGATCAGGGTGACGCTCTCCAGAGCTTGGGGTGCTAAGGAAGCGTGGGTAACCCCCGTTGTTACTATGGGATTCCCGCTTGTCTAGACAAACCACCAATCAGAATGCTTGCCATTCATAATGACACAATAGTAATTATTACGTATCAATAAAACACAGTTCAAATAATAGCAAATCTCTTCCTATAATTTTTATATCGTACTCCTGATCATATTTCACTTATAGACCTGTGGAAATCCGTTAAATGACAGAATTTATCTCAAGCAACTGTACATGTTGGCCAACCTGGGGTTATCTCTTCGCGCGATGTAGCCTATATATTTGCCACATACTCACGTACTCATTGGCTGAATATTTCTCATGGTCAGCATCGTACACGTGCCAAGATGTGCCAATTCCTAGTTAGCTAAGCCATTCTCACGGTCCCGAGGAGGTATGATGGCTCCCCATCGACTTCCGGTCTCAGCTATCCTGCGTTTCATTACTTTACCATATATGACTAAAATTCATATATCATGTCAAATAATAATCTGGGTATTTCTTATGGGACGGCAGGATACGGCTCAGTATTATTATGATTATTACTGAAAAAAATTTATATTTGACTTCATCACACTCACAACGGTTATTTCATCATTATCACTAATATAACTTTTATCGGCCCGAACATTATTTCATTGATTTTCATTGCAATATTTAACTTCACTTCTTAATTTTTTAAAGAAATTTAAGCACATTTTAAAGTACCGCACGCTGATATAAATAATAGACAATTCGCCTCCACACTAGAATAACGACGAGACACTTCCTCATCATCGCAATATACTTGATTATAACGCCACTTTTACAACGCGATGTTCTGATCCGTCTCTAGCCACATCGCTAATATTCCGATACACATCGATGGTGATGGTGGTGATGGTTACAACAAGGCAATCATCATCTAAATAACACGAATCAGAGAGAAAAAGAGAAGGGACCTGACACTTCAGACATGAAGAAAGGCAAGGCTCACGAAGGGAGTGAAAATGAAAGGCTTGCTATTTCTCAGAACCTAACAGCGACGGGGTCGGAGGAGGATAGATCGACGTCGGATAGGATAGATGAAAGTAAGGAACCTGAACCTGGCACAAGCAAGTGGAAGCACTTCCAGGGCTCAGATAAGGGCTACATGGTCATTAACCCACGCTCCCAAGTTAAGAACACCTGGGACACCGTTTAGGCAGGAGATGCTGTGGGTGTTATGCTACCCGCCCCACTCACAGAGGGGCCAGTACACTTTACCCGAGCTACAAAAAGGAAGCTAGCCGCGAACAATCAGTCAATGTTGGACTAATAATTTATTGGAGTCAGCTGGTTGGGTTGAGGGGTGAAAACGGTGTTGTCTATCGCCAGTGCCCCACCGTACTCTGAACGAGGAGTTTTGTTGTTGTTGTTGTTGCTTCGGAGTGTCAAGGGAGTACGTGGACAGAGAACGGCTGTTGGCTGACGTCAGTGTCCTACAGGTGTTATACAGTGAGTTTCTCTCATCGGTTGGCAGGCAGGCGCGCCCAGCTTATCTGCCTTCCCGTTGACTCATCACTCCCCGCTCCGCGGCATAGAAACAAGGACAGCACTTCGCTCACTTTATCCATACATGACATGAGCTAACCTTTAAAATTAAGAAAATAAGAATTAAGAAATTGAGTAATTAATATTTCAGAGAATGAGCTCGTACCTTATGACAGGAGATGTAGGAAATGTTCTCCTCCTGCATCTACACATTTATGGCATCGTCTTAGGAAACTCCGATTCACACGCATACAGTAAGTTCCTCTTCTGTAATTGAAGGTTCCATTTCTAATATTTTCGTAGCCAGCCATGCTGAGCTCTTCTCGGAACGGAACATTATCGTTGCACCGCCCAGAAAGCAAGACGTCGAACCCCGGCTTCTTGTTCAAGTCGTCTTAGGGATTTTTAGGTGTATGTTCTAATCTTTCTACGATTTAATTTACTTTTTCCTCGGTAAGTACACGTTTTTTAATACTTCGCTTCTTATCGGGTAAAGAACCAGTTCCTCTCAATTTGTTTAAGAGTTTCCACACGGTCTCTCTATGTGGAGGGCGTACACCTGGAAATTGTGTTACAAATCACCTAAATAATTCCCTGAAAGACTTTAAAATCACATAATGATCGTACATAAATACCCTTTCCTCTACCGTATATATACACATTTGAAGGCATTATGAGAAATATAGTCCGAAGTAACACTTCACAACTCGAGAACATTTGGAGCGACAGATCAACACTTAAGTTTGGTTGTCAGTATTAAGTAACTCACTGTATTCAACTGTGTGAAATATTGAACTTTCTGTGGAGTCGAACCAAGGAACAGTGCTGATTACTTTACTTTTACTTTATTTCTTTATTTTCCTCCAGATCTACAGTATTTGCTACCTTATTGATCCGTTAATGGAGAAAAATAATAATGCCGAACCTAGACAAGTTCTTTCAACAGCAACTCTACCTAAATATCAAACTATATTCCTACCCAATCTAATAACACTAACTGGTCAAATAAACAGGCAAACAAACACACCAAAATAAATTATCATAAAATAATCGGCACATGCTGACAAATGTCCCGCGGACAACTGTCTTCCGGAGAACCGATAGCCATGTTAATACAGCAATTAGAGGAACAACTGGCGAAATGGCAAAAATAAAATGAAATAAGGTAATACGGCATTCAGGTACCCTGGCGCAAGGCTACCCATATGGAGGATAACGCCCTCGTTCTCCTCTCCTGACTGACACAGCAAGTCATTACATTTCACACCTACATCTCCACACACCAGCTACAACAACTTGCTGCACAGTCATCATATTGTACAACTGCTGAGTTTGTGTCCTACATTACCCTCATGTTTCTACATTGTGCATTGTTCTGCTTTCATGTTACCTCTCATTACTCATTATACCACCATTAACTAACTTCTTGTCATATTACAGATCATCATCATCATCCAACTTATTACCATTTAAATAAATTTATCACTCTTTGCCACCCAACTTTACCAACTATACTTGACTACCTCCCTTTTCATCACACTTTCCACTGAAAATTACCATATACCAGCCATAATTACACATTAATTTCCTCCCTCCAGTACAATTATGACCACCAACAACTTTTCGTAATTTACATACAAAAAAGCAGCAATAGTCATCTTACCATTCATACATATACCAACGAACCCGTAATTTTTAAACTATGCGTCACTACCTCTCTTTTCATCTCTCTTTCCATCACAATTATTATTATAAACATACTCACTCTTAACAGCCTTCACTCAGTATTACCATAATCATCTTACCATTCATACATATAATCACATATTAATTTATACCATCATCCAACTTATTACCACTTAAATAAATTAATCTCTCTTGGCCACCCAATCTTACCAACTATAATCCACTACTTCCCTCTTCATCACTCTTTCCACTCAAAATTACCATATACAACCATAATCACACATTATCCTCCCTCCAGTACAATTATGTCCACCAACCACTTTTCGTCAACTATAATCATACCTATCAAAATCACACTTAACCAATAAATTCACTATACATTTCAAATCCAATTCACTCTGCATTTCAAATCCTCACAGCCAATACAACTTCCTCATTCTTAACAAACTGAACCATCTTTCCTTATATTACCACTATGTCTCCACACACTATTCCCTTACCTACTAACTTTACTTGACTTTTTACTCCTTGTTACTATGCCCTCATCATTTTTTTCATTCCCCACAGATCCCTTAAGCTGCTGCTGCTCCATTTGTTCATAAAAATTCTATTCTGTCCCTGTCTGACCTTTTATTTCCACTCTGCACGTCCATTCATTCACTGTGTTCACCTCTCTGCCTTTCCTCTTCCCTGGCTATGTCCACAGTTGCTTCCCTAAATATTGGTTCTCACCCTGCTGTCCACTGCTCTTTCCTTCTCACTATACACAACCACTCTTTCACTATGTTCATCTCCCTGCCTTTCCTCACTCAGCTTCCTGTTTCCCTTGGTTCTTTCCATGTCACTATGTCCGTCTTCTCCGACATTGCTTTTAATAACTTGCCTTTCTTCCACTCTTTTCCCCATCACTTCTTCTTGCTTCAAATTCTCTTCTAATTCCCGTAATTTTGTCACTGTCCAAAATCTGGTCCTTTGGCCATTGGTTACTACTAATTCCTGACCCCTAATGTGAGCTCTTAATCTTTGAAGTCTGGCACTCACTAAATGTTTCTTAAGGGTTTTTATATTCTTAATCCCTTTTCTTCCCATGCCTCTCTTAACCAAAATTTTTGTACTGTGCAGATTATCCACGTTTCTTGTTACTATTTCCGCCACAGGGTGGATAACAACTTCACTTCTATCGGCCTGTTACCCTGTGCTTTACCTATCCTTTCCACATCGTCTATATCAACTTCACAGAAGTTAATTTTCATTCTGTTTTGGATGACTTCCACAACTTTGTAAATTGTCATCACTTTGTCATCTCCTTTTTCCTCCGGCACTCCGTATATAAATAAGCATTTCTTTCTGCGTTTCTGGCTACTGTCTTCTATTTCTCCCTTCAGTGTCGCCACCTCTTCTTCCACATTCCTTATTTTCTCTTTGAGTGACACAATTTCTCTCTCGTTCTCCACCTTGGTCATTATTTCGTCTGTTTTTCCCTGGATCCATTGCCTCGTATTTTCGAACTCTTTCGCTTGTTTCTGAATCATATTTTTAATATCTTCAAATGGGCATACTTCTTCCACAACCTCCTTTACCACCCTCCTTATGACCTCCACATCTTCCCAGCTCATAATGCCACTGGAAGTCAGGCCAGGGTTTACTTTCACGCCCCCCATAACTATCAGTACCATAATCACCGCTACCACCAATATCATCTCACCCTTCAATCTTATTTCCACTTTACCTCCTTCTCTTTTGGTTGTTTCCTTCTTCCTTCTCCCCTGCCATCTTCCGATAACTACCCGATATTGTTCCACACCAATCACCCGCTCAACCGGCACACTCGACCTAGCACGTTTGCACTCGATGCTTGCTCAGGCTAGACTGACAGTGATCATTATGTTGTGTTGCCAGTAGCCCTTTGTTCAATTCTAGCGGTCTGCACGCAGCTGCTGTACGGGATGACTGACTTGTGAGCGGAAGTGAAAGGTCTGTCAATAAGGGTTACCATCTCCCAGGTAATACCAACGAGCCTGACTTGCTACTGTGTGAAGGGACAAAAACTTGTAAACTGTCGTGGCCCTTATCTGAGCCCTGGCATTGCTTTCACTTGCTTGTGCCAGGTTCAGGTTCCTTACATTCACCTATCCTATACGACCTCCATTGGCCACTCTTGTTGTTTTCCGATCTCGAAGCTATTAGGTTCTGAGAAATAGGGAGTCTTTCATTTTCACTCCCTTCGTGAGGCTTGCCTTTCTTCATGTTCTGAAGTGTCCGATCCCTTCTCTTTTTCTCTCTGATTAATGTTATGTAGAGGATGGTTTCCTTGTTGTAACCACCACCACCACCACCACCGATGTGTATCGGAATATTCGTGATGTGGCTAGAGACGGAACATTCTCGTTGCACCACCCAGAAAGCAAGCGGGTAAACCAAACGAAGAGAACAATACACGGAAAGGCCGGCCACGCCCTCAGGCTAGTTGACTCACTAGTCCCTTTTAGGAAGTTCCGAAAGGGGATACCATAGGGCTAGCTGTTCCTCGGTATGGCTCGTCGGTTTAGATACCGCCATCTTGCATCTTGGCCTCCGTTGTACTCGATGGTTGATGGCATTTATTCCCGTCAGAACGTGGTAAAGGCCTTTCCACGTCGTCTGGCGCTTCAGAGACATGCCTCTCTTCCTTACGCGGTTTCATATCTCCCTCTATTATAAAATACTCTCCTGGTTAAAAGTCCATAAACTACGATATCTTAACATTGGAACTGTCGTATTTCGTCTGTTGAATGAATAAAAAACCCCAGTATCTATCCTCAAAGTTTAATTTACTCTCCTCCTCTCATGAACATAACACACGATCGACTTTAATACCCGTGCATCGTTCATCATCATATAACCGCTCCTTTCAAGTGTCTGGTTTAGACTATGGAATCCCCTTCCAGTCATTGTTAGGAATTGCACCCCTTTAGCCTCTTTTAAACGGTGTTACCGAGATTATTTATGAAATATATAACCAGCTTGTGTAAATGTCAGTATGAATGGAAGAATTAATGTGCTTAGGATGTTTGATTATTTCATTATCAGTTTTCTGAAGTTTATATTAGTTATTATGTGGTTAAGTGTAAGAGAAGGCCGTGAGCCCTAACTTCGTCACAAATGAAGACAAAATAATAAATAAATAAATAAATAAATAAATAAATAAATAAATAAATAAATAAATAAATAAATAAATAAATAAATAAATAAATCTTTCTTTCTTTCTTTCTTTCTTTCTTTCTTTCTTTCTTTCTTTCTTTCTTTCTTTCTTTAACCTCCAGGCTTGGTTTTTACCTCGCACTCAGCGAGGGATCCCACCAAAGGCAGTGTCCTGGAGCGTGAGACTTTGGATCGCGGAGGATACAACTGGGGAGGAAGACGGGAACCCCACCCAAGCGGCTTCACCTGCTATGCTGAACAGAGGCCTTGTGGGGGATGGGAAGATTGGAAGGGATAGACAAGGAAGAGGGAAGGAAGCCGCTGTGGTCTTAAGTTAGGTACCATCCCGGCATTTGCCTCGAGGAGAAGTGGGAAACCACGGAAAACCACTTCGAGGATGGCTGAGATGGGAATCGAACCCACCTCTACCCAGTAGACCTCCCGAGGATGAGTGGAGCCCGTTCCAGCCCTCATATCACTTTTCAAATTTTGTTGCAGAGCCGGGAATCGAACCTAGGCCTCCGGGGGTTGCAGGTAATCACGCTAACCACTGCACGACAGATGCGGTAAATGGATGAATGAATGAATGAATAAATAAATAAATAAATAAATAAATAAATAAATAAATAAATAAATAAATAAATAAATAAATAAATAAATAAATAAATAAAAACTTCGTTTGGCTATTGCTAGCCTGCTGCAGCCCTAGTAATGTAGTCATATTCATCATCATAAAAAATAAAATTATTGTAAATAGTGCTGATGGTTTGATACACTTATTAAAATTAAAACATTCAAGACGACACAATTATGTGGAGTTTTAATATTTTAATTTTAATGATACACTAATGGTGGAACTAAAATTCCGATAACCGGTTTTGAATTCGAATATTTTAATGTGTGCGGATGTAGGCTGTTTTTAATCTCAATAATAGTATCTAGTGAGATAGACCCTCCTGGGAGGTTGGGTGTCGTCTGCTTTAGTCCTGGGTTGTGACAGGCAGAGCCCAGGTAGACGACTCAGGAATGTGTTCTTGGAATAACTAAACTTCTGTGCATTTGAACCAACGTATGGCAGGAGATATGAAGGGAGGAATTTGAGGTGAAATGTAACAGTATTGTATATATTTTATTATCAACGTTACGTTTGATGCTCCACAATTCACAATCTTTCGTACTCTTCTTCACTTCTTTAATACACATTTAAAATGCGGATAATCGAGGATTCACCGTCTGAGGAAATAAGACCAAGTAAACACGTTTGACTTTAAAGGGCTGTTTAAATGTTACATGGCTATGAGCATGTAAGCTGACCAATGTTCTGCTTGTATCTTGCAACATGATCCAGTGGGCTGTGTCCATTGTTGCAGCCAACTGGAACAACAGACTGCTCAGCACAGTCTCAGCATAATTGTATTGTTAATTAAACCCCAAACGTAACCGGAGATGGTTCATTAACCAAGCGCCTCAGGGCCTGACATTGTTTGATATTTTCCGATACGAGTCTGCTTCTGATCGTACGGAATTACTCAGCCAAAATAAAACACAGGCAAATACTGTAGCTGTAGGCGGACACTGGTGCCACCCTGTGCGTCGAGCGCAAGGCGGCCGGGGTACTGTATTCATTAGGATGATGGGAACTCCACCGAGAATCCCGTAAATAAATAAATAAATAAATAAATAAATAAATAAATAAATAAATAAATAAATAAATAAATAAATAAATAAATAAATAAATAAATAAATAAATAAATAAATATTCTGTAAATTTTGTACAATTATGCTATTTACATCATTCACACCGGCCATGATAACCTGTAGGTTAGCCATTAGGTGTTTTTTGGCACTGTGTTCTCCACATGTGTACACAGTACATGTATAAGTTAACTATTGTTGGAGATGGTGGTGGTGATGATTATTGTTTTAAGAGGAAGTATAACCGGGCAACCATCCTCTATTAACACTATTCAGAGGAAGAAATGGAAGGTATCCGACACTTCGAAAAATGAAGGTATCGGTCAAAGAAAGACAAATTCCACGAAGAGCGTGAAAATGAAAGACTCACTAGGCCCCGAATGCTCTAATATTGTCGGGGTAGGAAAAGAACAAGAGTTGACCAAGGGAGGTCAGATAGGATAGATGAAAGAGAGGAGCCTGGCACAAGTAAGTGGAAGCAATGCCAGGACTCAGATAAGAGCCCCCATAGTCAAACCAAACTACGCTTCAAAGTTCGGAGTCACTGTGGCCCCCTTTATTCGCCTCTTACGACAGGCAGGGGATACCGTGGGTGTTATTCTACCGCCCCCCACCCACAGGGGGTTGTTGTTGGAGACGATGGTGGTGGTGGTGATTATTGTTTAAGAGGAAGTATAACCATCCTCTGTTAACACTATTCAGAAGCAAAAATGAAAGGTATCCGACATTAAAAATGAAGGTATCGGTCAAAGAAAGACAAGGGCCACGAAGGTCGTAAAAATGAAAGAGTCCCTAGACCCCGAATGCTCTAATATCATCGGGGTCATAAAAGAACAAGATTTGATCAAGGGAGGTCGGATAAGATAGATGAAAATAAGGAGCCTGGCACAAATAAGTGGAAGCAATGCCAGAGGCTGAGGTAACGGCTCCGTAGTCACCAACCCACGATCCCAAATCAAGAGCCCCTGGGCCCCTTTTAGTCACCTTTTACGACAGGCAGCTGATGCCGTGGGTGTTATTCTACCACCCCCACCCACAGGGAGTTATTGATGGAAAGCAGTAAAAATCTAGCCTCTACTAGTGAAGATGGTGGAGTACTTTGCGAACAACAACAACACCAACAACAACCCTAATAATAGTCTAATAATAACAACTCTTCAGAAAATGCAGCTTACTCTTAACCAGTTGCATAGCCAGGATCGGCCGATTGGCGGTAGTTAGAAATGATGGTAGAACACAATGAAAATGCATGAATGTCTTGTCATTATGACACCGATATAAGTGAATTACAGATCTGTTGGTTCTACAATTATATCTCTGAATATTTTTATTTAGTTTATTGTTTATTGCCAGTTTCTTTATATATTATTTTTGTAAAAGTTCCATGGAGGGAGAGGGGGTCTAACGCCCAGTAACCCCCCACTGGCTACGCCCGTGCTCATAACATTATTCTGAAGATACCTTATTATGAAGTTTAAATTGAACTCACTGTGACATGTGATTTTATTTTTATTTCGTTTTTAGAGTGGGATTTTATGAAAGTACGACTCACTAGAATAACTGAGGGGTATCATAATCTTTTATTCAACTTCGAAATTGAAATACGTAGTTTACTATGTAGTATACATTCGGAAGTGAAGTGATGTCATTGTACTGGACGATAGAGCGTAGCCTGCATCTCCATGACTAAAACACCACCACCTGTTGTCCCAGGCGTTGTGGGTGGAACTTCCATCTGAAACACAATATCAAACAGTCTCTACACAACAAATGTTAAGGTGCACTCATTACGAAAACTATGAAAATAAAGCAATAATAATATTAAAAACAACCATTGTGCTACAATACTGTACATTAGCGACAGCTATTGCTGCGAAAACAGACTAAAAATTAACTGATGATATAGGAAGTCTGAGAAAAGTAACGGAAAATGTACTGAACTCCGGAAGACCATTTATTTGCCTTTAAACTTAACTTCCATTGTGGCTATATGAAAATGAAAATTCACAGCCTGTTTCCAGTCATTCGACCGGGTCAGGAATGGAATAGATGAAGCCCCCATTTAGCGGCGAGGATAGGAACTGTGCCGCCTGCTGAAGCCTGTCGCACTCCTCTGGGACAATGATTAATGAATGGCAGATGAAATAAAATGATATTGGAGAGTGTTGCTGGAATGAAAGATGACAGGGAAAACCGGAGTACCCGGAGAATCTCACATGAACTGATCGCGATTTGAACCACGGAACCCAGCGGTGAAAGGCCGGCGTGCTGCCGCCTGAGCCACGGAGGATTCGTTGTGACTATACATATGGAATGTTTGAACCTTGGCAATTTATAGAATTTGTACAACGAATTTTGTTCGCAAGACTATCACATGTATAATGCTCGATAATTTTCAGTAGGCAACAAATCTGAAATGTACCTATAAATCATTCCCTGAGTCATAAAAAAGCAGTTGCGGCTGGTGGTATCTGAAGCTGGGTGTTGCACTAATATTTTAGTGTCACAGTTTTATAGCTTACAGAAATAACAAGAAACTCTATTATCGTTAATTAATGAACTACATTCCTACTAAATCTGAAATATATCTGGCAATTACAACCCAGGAAATAAGAGGCTAATTATACACTGTAACTACAGTTACTCTTAATAATGTTATTGGCTTTACGTCCCACTAACGACTTTTCACGGTTTTCGGAGACGCCGAGGTGCCGGAGTTCTTTTACATGCCAGTAAATCTACTGGCACGAGGCTGACGTATTTGAGCACCTTCAAATACCACCGGACTGAGCCAGGATCGAACCTGCCATATTGGGGTCAGAAGGCCAGCGCTTCAACCGTCTGAGCCACCCAGCCTGGCGCAGTTACTTTTGCCTCACTTGAATTGAAAATTTGCCGTCCTATTTTTCATTGAAGCAAGATGTTGGTAATATTGTGGGTCGTCTGGTATGACGTGGAAAAGAAATTACCCATCAAGTTGGCCGTGCGGTTAGGGTCGCGTAGCTCTGAGCTTGCATTCGGAGTATAGTGGGTTCGAACACCGCTGCCGAAAGCCCTGAAGATGGTTTTCCGCGGTTTCCCATTTTCACACCAGGCAAATGCTGTGTCTCTGCCATAATTAAATCCACGGTCGCTTCCTTCCAGCTCCTAGCCCTTTCTTATTCCATCGTCGCCTTAAGACCTATCTGCATCGGTGCAACGTAAATGGAATTTGTAAATTTAAAAAATGGAAATGAATTACCTTTGTGAGAGGAAAGTAGGAATGAATTAATCTCCGCAGAGTGGCGCAATCTAACGGGGATATTTCGAACTGTTTCTCGGTGGGGGACTTGCTAGTCTAGTGCAACTCCCCGAGACCGATACTGGCGAGCATCCTTCCTGATGATACACAGGCTTAGGCTCGTCCCTGCTGAGGTACATTGCGTCGCTCTGTCCGCTAGGGAGTTGCCGTAGGAAAGCCAACCCCCTGAGTTAGATTAGAAGCCAGGAGTGTTTGTTGGTCCGTTACGAAGCATTAGTACAGCGAACGACCGAAGATGGTTAATTTTAACATGTTTTCGAATACATGTTAGGTTTACTAAACTAAAACATTAGAAGAAATGACTACAAATGAAGTGCAAAATTATTGGGAGTTGTGCAACCGTGTAACAGTACCACGCACCGCCCCTGTAAAACAGTAAGGAGCTAATCCTGGAATGTGGCTACGGTTAACAGAGAAGGATGCAAAGGACATTGTACTATTATGCTGCCTTACATGGTTCATGAAAGCATTATCATGTAGCATCGTGCCTCTAAGTATGTGGTTTACTTGAGGTTGTGGAAAATAAACCAAACCATTGTGGCAACACGAATTAAAATGTCAATTTACAATTTACTCAGTAAAATGTATTTAGCCGTGCATACATATTTATTTTAATAACCCGTCACTGAATAATTCATTGTAAGTTTCATAATAAATAACTTTTTGAAATATATAATATTCTGAGATGGATTTCTTTCTGTTTCTTGCTTATTAGAAACCAACATGGACAAACAACTAACATTCTGGCGATATCTTGATTTTACAGAGCCATCTAGCTATCTATACTCTGTATAGAGTAATAAATAAGTTACAAGATTGTGAGCAACTCGACAATGTTGTGAGATGAACAGTAGGCAATGGTATGATGATAAACGGGGTTAAAAGTCAGGTTGTGAGTTTCACAAATAGGAAAAGTCCTCTCAGTTTTAATTACTGCGTTGATGGGCTGAAAGTTCCTTTTGGGGATCATTGTAAGTATCTAGGTGTTATAATAAGGAAATATATTCATTGGGGTAATCACATAAATGGGATTGTAAATAAAGGGTACAGATCTCTGCACATGGTTATGAGGGGGTGTTGTAGTAAACATGTAAAGGAGAGGGTATAAAAGTCTCTGGTACGACCCCCCTCCTAGAGTATGGTTCCAGTGTTTGGGACCCTTACCAGGATTACTTGATTCAAGAACTGGAAAAAATCCAAAGAAAAACAGCTCGATTTGTTCTGGGTGATATTCGACAAAAGAGTAGCGTTACAAAAATGTTGCAAAATTTGGGCTGCTCAATTAAGTGGTATGTTCCGAGCTGTCAGTGGAGAGATGACGTAGAATGACCTTAGTAGACGAATAATTTTGAGTGGTGTCTTTAAAAGTAGGAAAGATAACAATATGAAGATAAAGTTGGAATTCAAGAGGACAAATTAGGGCAAATACTCGTTTATAGGAAGGGGAGTTAGAGATAGGAATATCTTACCAAGGGGGATGTTCAATAAGTTTCCAATTTACTTGAAATCATTCAAGAAAAGGCTAGAAAATCAACAGATAGGGAATCTGCCACTTGGGCGACTGCCCTAAATGCAGATTAGTGGTGATTGATCAAATCACTAACATAGAAAGATCCGCACAGACAACTTTCGGGGTGGCATAGGAAGATCAGCGGAGACAACTTTCATAGAGACATATATCGGCGAATACAGTTAACTGCAACGATCTAAGCATCGTATTATTAAATTAAATGACAATTTTTTGCAAATAAAGGAATTAATAAAATCAATAATATTTTTCTAGTAATCCTGACATGGAGACCTTTCTTTTGATGTGTAATACATAGGTTTCAGTATTGCAGTTTTCTCACAATATTATGTTACACGTTCAAATTATATATAGATTGTGTTCCACATTAACGTAAACCTTGACTTTATTTTTCTGAAATGTTGTGTTCTAATACAGTGAGCTCTCAGTTGCGATAAACGGTATTCTGTAAGAAATAAGACGATCCCAGACGAAATTAACTTTACACCAGTCTGTTTTTAGACCGACTTTTATGTACGTAAGTGAAAGTTGGGTGGACTCAGGGTATATTATTCATAAGTTGGAAGTAACGGACATGAAATTATGAAGAGTGATTGCTGGGTACGAACAGGTGGGAACAATGGCAAGAGAGTACTCGGAATGAGGAGGTAAACGCTAAGTTAGGGCAGATGAAACTGTGCGCATGAAATGGCTTCGGTGGTGATGTCATGTGAGGGAACGAAGGAGGACAGGTTACCTAGGAAAATAATCGACTCGGCCATGGAGCATAAGATACGATGGTTAGACTCGGTATTTAATGGTTCAATGATACGAGGAAAAGCAAAGCAGAGTCATCTCCCTACAGTCCATGAAGGCAATTGGAGAAGTGGAAGGTAAAGGCTTCCACTATTCGTAATCTCGGCACTTGATGGCTTAGAGTTATTAGCTGAAGGCCCGGCCGCCTTTCTCCCCGGGAATTAACCTGATATTCATTTTTTGAGCAGGCTGAGTAAACCTTAGGACCATGTGAACCTCTGGAAATGGAAATCTCGCTTCTTAAATTTTTCAGCTTCTTGACGGGGATACAGTAGCGGCGCTAAGAAGCAATAATTGAAAATGGGCCCCATGTTTCCTCATAAGGAACGTCACAAGTTTATTTCGTAGTGCATGGTTATATATTATTACAATGAACAGCAACGACGATAATAATAATAATAATAATAATAATAATAATAATAATAATAATAATAATAATGTTACACAATTTAGCTTTCAAATTCGAAGGAATTAAAGTAATACACTTATATGCTACGGACACACACACACACACACACACACACACACACACACACACACACACACACACACACACACACACACACACACACACACACACACACACACACACACACACACACACACACACACACACACACACACACACACACACACACAAGAAATGCATATTCGAATTATAGCAGCCAAAACACGCTGACCATCACAATATTAAGAAATAATCTCGTTCCGAGAGGACCAAATAATTTACAATTCAATCATCCATCGTAGGCCCACTTGGCTACACTGACTGCCAAGAGTTTATACACAGGCTTGAAACCTCAATATTTATAGTTTAGATAAGGAGGGTGTCTTTGTTATCGCATCTTCGCTGACTACTGGGTTCTCAGAACTGGCTAATTACTTCCAAAGCCTTGTTGCTTGTTGTGAGTGGCCGCAAGACATATTTATTATTGGAACAGTTTGGAAAACCCACATTCTTTCAGAAATAACTACCGTACTCCTATTGATGAAAGAAGCTCTGCACTACGACGGCTTAAGTTTGGAATAACCCTATGTAATACAAATAATAATGTGTTGTGTGCTGTACCTTTATCAATATGTAAAATTACTCTTCAGCTACTGAATTAAGAAACAGTCATGGGCCCCTCACAAGCCATGGGCGGGATCTGCGGGGTCCTTATCGCCGCCACTGACGCGGAATCGAACCCACGTCTTTCCGGGTAGGCCGAGCTCGCCTTTACCACCTCGGCCAAGCAGCCCCTTCAGTGATAAGAGGCGTGGAACTAAACGAGACAACAGAGCTAGCAGCAAATAAAGTATTATGGAGGCGCTTATTTAATTTACAGAGGCTTACAGACTGAACACTGAAAGATGTTTATCACGGTTGAAATACATAGTTTATTATGAAAGCAGAAGTTTCCGTGGCTCAGGCGGTAGCGCGCCAGCCTCTCACCGCTGGATATCGTGGTTCAGATCCCGGTCACTCCATGTGAGATTTGTGCTGGACAAAGCGGAGGCGGGACAGGTTTTCCTCCGGGTACTCCGATTTTTCCTGCCATCTTTCATTCCAGCAACACTCTCCATTAACATTTCATCTATCAGTCATTTATCATTGCCCCACAGGAGTGCGACAGGCTTCGGCAGCCGGCATATTTCCTACCCTCGCCGCTAGATGGGGGCTTCATTCATTCCATTCCTGACTCGGTCGAATGACTGGAAACAGGCTGTGGATTTTCATTATGAAAGCATAACAACGATGCATGTATAGTATGTTCTTTTCTGCAGTCTCTATGTTGCTTCGAACTCATCACCGTAGAGAATATACGACGACTGTGAAAATCTTTCTCCCAACAACATTCTGAAGAGTGTAAAATTCCAAATTATTCAAATTCATAGGAATTGAACATGGGCAGACAAAGGTGTCTAAAAATAATCTTACCGGGCGAGTTGGCCGTGCGCGTAGAGGCGCGCGGCTGTGAGCTTGCATCCGGGAGATAGTAGGTTCGAATCCCACTATCGGCAGCCCTGAAAATGGTTTTCCGTGGTTTCCCATTTTCACACCAGGCAAATGCTGGGACTGTACCTTAATTAAGGCCACGGCCGCTTCCTTCCAACTCCTTGTCCTTTCCTATCCCATCGTCGCCATAAGACCTATCTGTGTCGGTGCGACGTAAAGCCCCTAGCAAAAAAAAAAAAATCTTCGTTTTCCTATCGTTATTCCCGCACTGTGGCGTGGTCCGCTTGCCGGCACATCCGTTTCCATTTGACCTGATCCAAGGCATCTTCATGTGTGACGCCCATGTACTCCAAGTCATAATAATAATAATAATAATAATAATAATAATGGAACAGCCGGTCGGCATTTAAGAGAGCTTAATGAGAGAGACTCTCGTAGATTTACAAGAATGTTAAAGAAACTTTTGTCAGAGAAAATTTCCAGCACTTCTTCATCTTTCTTCTTCTTCTTCTTCTTCTTCTTCTTCTTCTGCTGCTGCTGCTGCTTCTTAAACAGTTTACCCTCCAGGGTTTGTTTTTCCCTTGGACTCAGCGATGGGTCCCACCTCTACCACCTCAAGGACAGTGTCCTGGAGCTTGAGACTTTGGGTCAGGGGATACAATTGGTGAGGAGGACCTGTACCTCGTCCAGGCGGCCTCGCCTGCTATGCTGAACAGGGGCCTTGTGGGGAAGTCGGAAGATCGGAAGGGATAGACAAGGGAGAGGGAAGCAAGCGGCCGCGGCCTAAAGTTAGGTACAATCCCGGCATTTACGGGGAGGAGAAGTAGGAAATCACGGAAAACCAAATCGAGGATGGCCGAGGACCACGTTCCAGTCCTCGTACCACTTTTCAAAATTCGTGGCAGAGCCGGGAATCGAATCCGGGCCTACGTGGACAGCATCTAATCACACCGACCACTACACTACAAAGGCGGACTCCAACACTTCCATGTTTCATTATACCGATAGAAGTAGAAAATACATCATATTATTATTATTTCGGATAGAGGGAAGCCTATAATTATGTATGTTTCGGGGAGTCCAGACCCGATCTGTAGCTGAGAAATATATCATAAAAATATCATAAATATCATAAAAATGTTCATTTAGTTCGAAACACCAATAAGGAATGAATTCAAAGAGAATGAAAATGTTCTGAAATGAAAGGCAGTACGCGAAGGATATACCGATTAGTAGACCTATATGTAAATGTAATCGAATAGAAGCCATAATGGTATGTAAGCATGGACTTTAATGACAAGTACATTCGACTCTTTCTGTGGATCATCCGTGAATACATCATCCACATTTCACAACCAGTAAACTATGATTTTCTAAAGAACATACTTCCCTTCTCTGTCAATTACTAAAATTCATTGCTTCAATTGTATAATCTTTCTTTCTTAACCCGTTTACCCTCCAGATCAGTTTACCCTCTCGGACTCAGCGAGGGATCTCACCTCTACTGTCTCAAGGGCAGTGTCTTGGAGCTTGAGACTTTGGGCCGGGGAGATACAACTTGAAAGAAGGACCAGTACCTCGTCCAGGCGGCCTCATCTGCTATGCTGAACAGGGGCCTTGTAGGAGGATGGGAAGATTGGAAGGTATAGACAAGGAAGAGGGAAGGAAGCGGCCGTGGCCTTAAGTTAGGTACCTTCCCGGCATTTGCCTAGAGGAGAAGTGGGAAACCATAGAATAAAATCACACAAACACTCTGTGTGGCCTCTCACACATGAGCGGATAGCCAGTCTCATATGCAAGATGCCACCCCTATATTTAAAACATTGACCTACTCTACCTACTATGTAGCCCCTCACACGGGCGGAAACCACGGAAAACCACTTCGAGGATGGCTGAGGAGGGAATCGAACCCCCTCTACTCAGTTGACCTCCCGAGGCTGAGTGGACCCGTTCCAGCCCTCGTGGCAGAGCCTACAGGTGATTATTTTTCCGTATCGGCGCCAAAACATCGCAATGGAAAACATGGATAATATGATTTCTCATATCTTTCCACACAGAAGTATATATCAGGATTCGGTCCTCTAAACACTCCAGAAAGAACATCAAGAAGAATTACAGTATAAAATGAGCATTTTGACACAAGTTTATCATTGACACAAAAAGTGATTATCATTTCACTGACCTGCGAATTCAAACTTTCCGATCATTGCATGACGTTTTCATAGCGATCTTTTATATTTCGGGCATGCTGATTCCGGAACTGAAGTCAGTTTTCCCTTATTATATCAGGTTTTTGTGGAAATTCAAAATGAAAATTTGATTTGCAGCACGCGCACATGCAAGATTACTATTATAACATGTAAAGAACGCTTCTTTCTTAATACTTTCACCCATCTGAACACTTCCATCTTACACTGGTATACTTATTAACGTAATATAAAGATATGTAGTGTATTGTGTTAACAGATCTGTTAGAAAAACACAGTCAAATGAACCAAAATTTACCACGCATTAAGCCTCATAACGTACTGAGAATGGTAAGTCTACGGTTTCAATTTTATAATGTCCTACCTTAGTATAAGAAACGTCTTCGCCTTGCTTTTTGTGTGTGAGGAGTAGTTGGACCTTCTCTCTTTAGTAACCAGCAGAAATATGCCAGCATGTTTTTGTTCCATTTCCCTTGATATCTGCGTTCCATTTCCTTGCTCTTCGCTCAGCATTCCTAGGTTCTCAGGGAAATAGTCCAGATGTGAATGTAACATGTGCACATTCAAGCTCATTTTGCAGCCTAAATCTTGGAAAGAAACAAGCAATATAGCCATCATTTGTTTGTAGTCTGAATCCTTTGTGTTTCCAAGAAAGTTATTGAGCACATTACGGAATGCTGTCCATGCCGATCGCTCTGCAGCGCACACAACGTCTTCAACATAAGCATCAGAAAAAAGTTTTCTGATATCTGAGCCTGTGAAAATACCCTCATTGATTTTGGAATCACTGATGCCTGGGAATCGATGACACAGATACTGAAGGCATTCACCTTCATTGTTTAGGGCCTTAACGAATTACTTAATAATCCCTAGTTTGATAAGAAGCGGAGGTAACAAGTATTTTGCTCTTGTGAACAAGAGTTTCTTGGTTTATGTTTTCGACCCTACAATCCATTGTGGCCATTCTTTTTGAGTTCAGTGATGTAACCTTGTTCGAGTGTCCCAATCACACAGAATATCTATCAGAATCACTTTGAAATCACCACATACTTGCCACTTGTGTTCCTGGCACTTCAGTTTACACAACAGCATTTCGAGATTTCCATATGTTTCTCGCATAATAACTGAATGAGCAACGGGAATGGATGCAAGTTTGTTTTCATTGTGAAGAAGGACGCACTTCAAACTACGCTTGGAGGCGTCGATGAAAAGTCTCCAGTCAATAGGGTCATACACTACGGTGCTTCTAATTTTAAGATAACATCCGGAATGTTGTTGCAGTAAACCAACGCTCCCTCTTCAGAAAATAAGGGTGTAAATTCTTGTTCGCGATGTCTGTACCAATAGTACGTCGTCCATGGTGCCAACGTGTTCCTTTCATGGAGTCTAGACCCGAGTAACTCGGCAGATTCCTTTGTAAGGCCAAGATCTCGAACGACGTCATTTAATGCTCGAACAGTCTCGGTTCTTTTTCAACACATTCAGGGGAGAAACCACAGTCAGAATTAGTGCCCGCCATTTCTGCGTCAGATTCAGAAGAGGGGCAGTCCTGTAAATGTTCTGGACCCTGTGGTACTGGTGTATCAGGGCCATGAGGAGCGGGTAAAATTGCAGATCGAATATTGCTTGGATACACAATGTTACCTTTGTTGCTGCTGTTAAATCCCTTCACATTCACAGAACAGAAGTAGCAGTGAGCACTATGGTCTAGGGGTTCTCGCCGCACCATTGGAATACCGAATGGCAACGCAGTTCGCTTACCGTTCACCCACTGCCGTAACTGCCCTACTGTATACAGGTTCTACAAGCCTTATGTGGTGCCCACGGCTTGTCTTGGTCTCCAAGTTTCAAGCCAAAGTAAGCATAGTAGGTCTTTCTCACGAACTCGATTGTATTGCGCCGCTGTCTCATCGGCACGAAACTTCCACATATATAGCAGAATGTATCTGGATTGTTCTTGCAGCCACGTCGTGGCATGTTGATGTAAGTTCAATAAAAATATTAACACAGTACGTCGCTCACATATAGAACGCTTATGAAGACAAACATCTCTTTTCACTAGCAAGCGAAACACAACTCAGACTGTCGCGGACGAAGCACAACGAGAGAAACAGAGAGAATGACGCCACTCAGCCAAAACCGCGCGCTGCCAGCTATGATGTACATAGTTGCCAGTTCTACACTCTGAGCGTGATAATACAGGACTACGAGATGGCTAGAAGACGTCGAATTAATAAAGTAATAAAAATAAATTAATAAAATAATATGGAAATCTAAATTAAAGCAACACTGTTCCTAACAACGTAAGAAGTGCATGAGTGCATGTGATGAAATAAACGTAATATAGAATTTTTGAGAAAATGTGATGTGATGGGGAAAAGTTGACATCGGATCCTGATTCAGGATGCAGAAGTCTTCATAAAAAGCAATACAGGATGGCGGCAATAAAACCATCGCAGGACAGTGAATCAGAACGCAGCACATAAAAAGAGCTGTTTATCATATCAAACGTTTTTAAAAGGTACATTAAATTTTAGATAATTTTTAATTCATTCATGTGAAAATGACAGCAATTTTTTTAACAGCCAATTACTTGAACATTTGTATTTGCTACTCCTAAGCCTAGAAACTCTAAGTACATCCTTATCATAAATCACTACTTACAGTAAGTAAGAGTGAAGGAGAGAGTTCTCATTTTTCATTTTCAATTTTTGTTAACATTTCGTGCAATTCATGAAAACAGTTTATCCGATTTACCCGCAACTCGTAAAAGCATTACCATGACGAATATATTTATTTTATCGATTTCTTTTACTAATATTAAATGAAAGTGAAATATTAGCTCATTTCAATGATGATGTTTTGTAAGATAGGAAAAGGGGATGGCTGTGATCAATGATGTTTTAAGTTTTCAGAGCAGATTTAATTAATTGATTTCAGAATTTTAATTCCTTAATTTCACTTTTCTTTATCCCAAACTTTACATTTTCGAATAAATGATGGTATTTTAGATGAATTTGAGGTGTTATTTATAATTTCGATAGTATGGCAAATTAGAATTAAGGCATTAGATAATTAATATTCTTGCATCCCAACGATACGTCGGATGGAGACGTCTATCATTATTAATGACAGATAGGATATTTATTAGTGTATCGTCGTTACCTTGGATCCCATGTAAAAAAGAAAATATGAAACACCCTGAGAAACCGGTCGGGATTTCTTTTGCGTGACCCATCCTGAACGCAGAATGGGTGCAATAGGATAGGACAGAATTTACATGGTGTACGAAATTACGAAGATTTACAACATGCTTTGAAAAATATGTTGGGTTTGAATAGTTAACCACTAGTTAACCACCCGTGTCTTTAGGCAATCAGCCAGATTAGTTCACAATAAAGAATTTCAATAGCACAACTGTAAAGATAAACTTAAATAATCGGTTTTTAATTAATTAGATTTTACTAACGTGATTAATTGTCCACTGCATTGCCATTCGTTTCTTACTGTAGTTATCATCGGCCACTTGTAAAGAAAATTGTGGTGAGTTTCTTTTTTGAGATTGACTTTGAACACCATTTTTTCAGTTGTGACAGAATTGCGCTTGGTGCCGTTTATATCAAAGCCGTCAATCAATCAATCAATCAATCAATCAATCAATCAATCAATCAATCAATCAATCAATCAATCAATCAATCAATCAATCAATCAATCAATCAATCAATCAATCAATCAATCAATCAATCAATCAATCAATCAATCAATCAATCAATCAATCAATCAATCAATCAATCAATCAATCAATCAATCAATCAATCAATCATGACCAGCATTTAGGATTGAACCTAGGTGGCAGATTCCCCATCAGTTGTTTATTTTCATAAATTATTTCAAAGAAGTGGAAATCTATCGAACATATTGCTTGCTAAATTATTTCAAATTCCTCTCCCTATAAATGAATATTTGCCCCAACCATTCCTCTGGAATTCATACGTTTAAAATCTCCGTTCAAACTTACTCTTCAACGAAAGCCATTCCAAGCCATCCCTCCACTGGCAGCTCGGAACATACCGCTTAGTCGAGCAGCTCGTCTCCTTATTCCCAAGTGTTTTTTCGGAAATCGCCAAGAACATATTAATTGTTTTATTTTCATTTTTTACAATTTGTGTTACGTCTCACCAGCACAGATAGGTCTTATGGTGACGATGGGGCAGAAAAGGGTTAGGAGAGGGAAGAAATCGATCGTGGCCTTGATAAAGGTACAGCTCGAACATCTGCCTGATGTGAAATGGGAAACTACGGAAAACCATCTTCGGGGCTGCCGGCAGTGGGGGTTCGAACCCAGTATCTCCTGAATACAAGCTGACAGCTGCGTGACCCAAAGCACGCAGCCACTCACTCGGTCACCCAGAACAAATAGTGCTGCTTTCCTTTGGATCTTTTCCAGTTCTCAAATCATCCAGATGAGGGCCCTGAGTCTCTTCGAAAACCGTAAAAGTAGTTTTAGTCGAAAGTGAAACAAATAACATTGCTAAGTGAAAAAATAAAAGAAAGAAAGAAAGAAAGAAAGAAGAAAGAAAGAAAGAATGAATGAATGAATAAGACGTCGAGATTGACGATGTGTAACACCTAGTACTTACGTTCAAAAATATTTTTTAACTCATAATGAAACTCGGGATTTTCATATGAGGCATCAACCACACCACTAGGTCCTAACATTAAAATGCTTTCGGTAGTAGCAAATTTAAACATTCGAGATCTGCTCGGTGTGTATCAGACAGTTTTGATTGATTGATTGATTGATTTATTTATTTAATGAAACACGATTATCAGAGGAATATGTTCTACCTTTACCGAGGCACTGGAAATATCTGAAGAACGAGCCATCATCTCCCAAGATTGTATTAAGTACCGAAGTCTGCAGTTTCTTTCGTTCCTTACGGATTTATACAGGGTAGGCCCTATATCTAAAAAATTCGTAACAAACGTCGGGGGGGGGGGGGATTCCTTGGATCAAAATAAGAAGAAAGAATGTTTATGTACATACGTCCGGCGATGCGTTGCTGTCTTATATCTGCGCTGGAAACGTGATTCAGGCTGGTGACACCGGCTGAACATCTCAGCTTCTTTGTCTCCATGATACCTAGTCGACATTCTACATCTTTTCGGTGTTTGCCAACAACCTAGGGTCGTGGTCTGCAAGGTTGCCTTCCCCCCCGGGCAGGGAATAATGGAATAGTGTGCGGCTTTTATCGCAGGTTCATATAATACTAAAAATGCAATCTCTTTTGTGGATAGTTACTTCTGTTATCAGATTCTCAATACAGTAAACCCAGACAGGACGTTTTTCCATTACTATTGAAATTTGTTGTGCTTTTAGGATATTATTTAGTTTTAATTTAACTGAAAGTTATGAATTAGCTCTCTCATTTGTCAAGTGCGTAATTTTGATTTTTATGATCATGCACAAATGTACATTTTCTAAATTATGATTGTTAAACATAAATGTTTTACCGCTGTTATCGGGCATTTCTGAGGTCGAGATGGGCACCCATGCTCCCTTTGGATTTGGACAGGAATTTAAGGCCGAGTGTCATTTCCTGAGGCCTCTAGATTTTTCGCGTAAAATTCCCAATCCCATATGACAGGTACTGGAAGCCCGGCCGTCCGCAAGGGTAGCGAGCAACAAAGCCACTTCGCTATCGTGCTTCAATAATAATAATAATAATAATAATAATAATAATAATAATAATAATAATAATAATAATAATAATAATAATAATAATAATAATAATAATAATAATAATATAGATAGACCAAACAGACGATCTCGTTAGACGAGTCTTCGTTCACGGAACGGGTAATGCAAAGAAATAAAGAATAAGTGCTTTACGTCGCACCGACACAGATAGGTCTTATGGTGACGATGGTATAGGAAAGACCTAGGAGTGGGAAGGAAGCGGCCATGGCCTTGATAAAGGTACAGCCCCAGCTTTTTCCCGGAGTGAAAATGGGAAACCACGGAAAGCCATCTTCAGGGCTGCCGACAGTGGTGTTCGATATAAAAATTTTGTGGACCACTGCCCTGTGTAGTACGACAGGGCGAAGAACAGAGCGATAATAATACGATCTCAGCTACCAGGTTGCAGACCTCCCGAAATGTAGCACAGGTCAGGGATTTTTCTCTCGACCCTACGGCTGGTTCCAGGTCCACTCAGCCTATGTGATTAGAATTGAGGAGCTATCTGACGGTGAGATGGCGGCCCCGGTCTCGAAAGCCCAGAATAACGGCCGAGAGGATGCGTCGTGCTGACCACACGGCCCCTCGTAATATGCAGGCCTTCGGGCTGAGCAGCGGTCGCTGGGTAGGCCAAGGCCCTTTCAAGGGCGTTAAGTGCCGTGGGGTTTTATTATTATTATTATTATTATTATTATTATTATTATTATTATTATTATTATTACCGAGCTCGATAGCTGCAGTCACTTAAGTGTGGCCAGTATCCAGTATTCGGGAGATTGTGGGTTCGAACCCCACTGTCGGCAGCCCTGAATATGGTTTTCCGTGGTTTCCCATTTTCACCAAGCAAATGCTGGGGCTGTACCTTAATTAAGGCCACGGTGGCTTCCTTCCCATTCCTAGCCCCTTCCTGACCCATCGTCGCCATAAGACCTATCTGTGTCGGTGCGATGTAAAGCAACTTGTATTATTATTATTATTATTATTATTATTATTATTATTATTATTATTATTATTATTATTATTATTATTATTAACTTTCAACTGAATAAATGAACAGGAATATATTACTTCTGGTCAGATCGTCTGTTCAATGAATTTAAATATTCAAACAGTGTTGTGGTACATTGAACCATTTAAGCCTACTAGAAAAACTTGTATAAATTGTGGGCACCAATTTCTTATTATATTCGTAGACAACCTCTGTGGTGGGCTCTGTACATTTTTCTCTGTTTCTTAGCGTTTTATTTTGTATCAAATAGACAGGAAATGGATTTATTACTGTGTTTAAAAATGTATTTTGATGCAATTTATTTCAATGATTGTACGCGCAGGTAGAGTCTACCCGCTTTCGTTAGCGGTATGCTGTGATGAATGTAGAAATAACCTGATAATGAAAAATGATTATGAGGATGAAATTAAATTAGAGGCCAGGATATGGTGAGCGCTTGGGATACCTGGAACACTCATGATGAGAGCTGTATATTGCCTCTATATTCCAGGAAGTGAGCTGTAACAAGAATGTCCCACTTGGAAATCTCTATAAGCGACGCGTTGTCAATTAATAACTTCAACTGTGAACGTTGTGTATTCCTGACTTGTATGTGAAACATTATAATGTAGACAGGCAAGGGCGTTATTAAAATTTAAAACAATATTATTGACCCACAGGATACAGTATATTATTACTTATTTGGAAGTAATAGATATGAAGGGAGCGAGAATGATTTCTAGTGCCAACGAATTGAGCAATGGCAGGAGCGTACTCTCAATGAGGAAAGAATAATGAATGAACTCTATGAATGAAGCTACGCGCATAAAGTAGTTTCAGTGATAAGATCATGTGAGGCGAATGGAGGAAGATTAGATTACCTATGAGAAAGATGGATTCGACCAATGAGGGTAAAATAATTAGCAAGAGACCAAGGCGACGATTAATAATTTCGTATGGCTATTTCTAGCCGGGTGCAGCCCTTGTATGGCAGACCCTCCGATGAGGGTGGGCGGCATCTGCCATGTGTAGGTGACTGCGTGTTATTGTGGTGGAGGATAGTGTTATGTGTGGTATGTGAGTTGCAGGGATGTTGGGGACAGCACAAACACCCAGCCCCCGAGCCACTGGAATTAACCAATGAAGATTAAAATCCCCGACCCGGCCGGGAATCGAACCCGGGACCCTCTGAAACGAAGGCCAGAACGCTGACTATTCAGCCAACGAGTCGGACAAGGCGACGATAATTAGAATTAACAAGCACGAGCAGGTCAACTGCTAGGGTGTCCGCCATCCAGACAAATGAGGCACCATCATTATAGTCCCCTGTGTCTGACCGAATAATTTGTCCTATTTATTATTTAAAAACCAGAGATGAGGAGCTAAACGAGGCTAAAAAACTAGTTTGTAATTAGAAGATTTTGAAGGTGTTTAGTTCATTCACGCACGCTTTCAGAATGAACGCTGAAAGTCTGTAGTGAAGAGTATGTATGTATGTATGTATGTATGTATGTATGTATGTATGTATGTATGCATGTATGTATGTATGTATGACAAACTTGTCTACACCACTTTGTTTACCTCCCCTGGCGGTCCAAGATGGTGTAGCTACTGTAGCCTTCTTTAGATTAATTAATACGACAGTCCCGTGTCGGTAGATTTACTGGCACGTTAAAGAACTCCTGCGGGACTAAATTCCGGCACCTCGGCGTCACCGAAGACCTTAAAGAGTAGTTAGTGGGACGTAAAGCAAATAACATTATTATATTATTATTTAGATTAATTTATAACTCTGAGGTAGTTCAGTCCATCGAAACTAATTCAATACAACTTACATTTAGAAAATACCTGGAAAAGAAAACATTTATTAATAGATTGCACCCAGTAGCGTAGGTAAGGTTTATATCCACCCCCTTCCCCCATGAGGCAGTTGTGCTCCTTATTATAAATAGATACTGAAACATATTATAAACATCCATTCGCATAAACATCCGTTTTAAATGTGTTTTATTATTTGTTGTTATTATTCATTTCCCTCCTGTAAGAGCCTCCGTTTGACGTTCAAACAACGTAACACTATTTTGAAGTGCTATCTCCAAGTGGATTTTGTTTTATTAAGGCAGGGCCTCTCAAACGTCCAAAATCTCACGCTTGCAAACAGCGGCGCAAAGTTCTGTGCACAGTGCATCGGTCCCGCTCGGCTCGGCTCGGACCAACGCTTCGTCTCTGGGCTACTCGGCTAAGCTCGGCTCAACTCAGCTCGGATTTGGAGCGCTACGGAGCAAGTGAGGAAGAGGGAGACAGGGGGAGCGAGCGAGACAGGCGTGGGGAAAGGGAGAGACAGTGCTATTGCTCCAAATCGAGGATTAGGGGTCTGCACTCTGGTCAACCAAGCGAAGTCGTCTTTTGCACCGTGCACAGTGCATGCACCAGGCCTGAGAGGCCCTGATTTAAGGCATGGCTCTTAGTGCCAGGAGTGTTCGAGGACATGTTCGGCTCACCTGGTGCAAATATCTCTATTTGACACCTATGGATGACCTGCAACTTTGGGTGTGAGATGATAATGAGGTAGGTAGAGGGTAAACCCGGTGTCGGCACATATCCCGTCAAATAACTCCAAGGCTTAACGTCTCCATCCAATGGACGAATCACAACAGCGTCACATGTCTTCGCTCCATATGAACACTTTGGAGAGGTCTAGAATTGAATCCAGGCTTTTGGCAAGCAGCCTAGTGATTATAAATTTTACACCACCACCTCTTCTACCATCCAGGGTTTTAGCTATTTTACTGTTGCCCTCATACCCTAAAAATGAAACAATTAAATGTTATTAAATGAAGTTAATGCAGAATCTTTAAACCTCTATCAAGTAACACAAATAGTATGGTAACTCCTTTTAACGTGATGCTCAGTGTGTCACCAAGTAGTTCTCCATGTTTTCCATTGTGAGGTTTTGGCGCTGATCCGAAACATCTCTTGTAGGCTAAGAAGGAGCGTTCAACACCGCAGGAAGTCACTAGTGCATATTTTAAGATATAAAACTAGCTGGGTGAAATATCTTCCGGGGGCTTTTCTTGTTCGCCACTAATGATCTTGCAAACATATGGAGAGCCTGAATAGCCTAGATTTCGTTTCAAGGCAGCACGTGGAGTTCTTTATGAACTCTGACCAATGAATTCAACCCACACTGGCATCCTACTCTTAAAACGGGTTCTAGGAACCAGGAAGCCGAACACACGTTTCAAACATCGGGGATCTTGGCTCACGACCTGTTTTAACATGAAATAAAATTTGTTTCGGCCTTTTCTAAATTGAATACCTTTCTCACACTAACTTAAACTCAAAATTTAACCCATGAAAGGGGCCGTTTGTTAAGAAGGGAAATTTCTCCCTCTACTCCGTAAATAGCTCTAATAGAACCCATGGCACTACAGCCCTTGAAGGGCCTTGGCCTACCAAGCAACCACTGCTCAGCCCGAAGGCCTGCAGATTACGAGGTGTCGTGTGGTGAGCACGACGAATCCTCTCGGCCGTTATTCTTGGCTTTCTAGACCGGGGCCGCTATCTCACCGTCAGATAGCTCCTCAATTCTAATCACGTAGGCTGAGTGGACCTCGAACCAGCCCTCAGATACAGGTAAAAATCCCTGATCTTGCCGGGAATCGAACCCGGGGCCTCTGGGTAAGAGGCAGGCATGCTACCCCTACACCACGGGGCCGGCCGTAAATAGCTCTCCGACTCAAAATTAGACCTCATACCTCAGGGAAGAGGGGGTTTCTTCTCTGACGGGAGGTGACTACCGCCTCTCAGCCAGATCATTCTTCCCCCCCGCCAGTGCAAAGCCAGAGATTTTCCCGACTCATCGGCATTTCTCCGAAATAAAAATCCACAGCCTATTTCCAGTCATTGGACCGGGTCAGGAATGTAATGAATGAAGCCCCCATCTAGCGGCGAGGATAGGAATTGTGCTGGCTGCCGAAGCCTGTCGCACTCCTCTGGGGCAATGATAAATGACTGACAAATGAAATTAAATGTTAATGGAGAGTGTTGCTAGAATGAAAGATGACAGGGAAAACCGGAGTACCCGGAGAAAAACCTGTCCCGCCTCCGCTTTGTCCAGCACAAATCTCACATGGAGTGACCGGGATTTGAACCACGGTATCGAGTGGTGAGAGGCCGGCGCGCTGCCGCCTGAGCCACGGAGGTTCTATTTCTTCGAAACAGATGAGTAAATAATAATAATAATAATAATAATAATAATAATAATAATAATAATAATAATAATAATAATAATAATAATAATAATAATAATAATAATAATAATAATAATATAATTTAATGCAGGCAATGGCCAAGAAATAAATACAATATCGTACATTGCTCATTCACTACAAAATGAAGTCAACAACGTTGTTCTTTCCGCACACTCTCGATGATGGTACCGATAGCATTGTTTCTTGCACAATTTGCAAGTACAGTCATTAGTAGGGTCGTGATGTCTTGTCTTGTCGCATATTTTGTGGTGGAATCCATGCACTGTGAATCGCGCCATAATATGTCGCAGGTCGTAATTTCGACGTTGCCAATCTTGAGTCATCATAGCATCTGTGGTGTAAAGCGTTTTCGCCCTGGGACTCCCAGGTAGTCGCCCTCAACAACAAAAACAATAGGTCATCCTTGATTCTGAGAAAGGATTAGTACTGCTGTATGCAGTCGAGGCATTCGGATCTACTGCATTTCACAAACAAAGGCTTAGAAATCCTAATTTTAAAGGAATTTTAAAGCCAACTTTAGCTATTGAAATATATCTATGAGATGAAATTCGCCAATTATTTTACTATAGTCTGAAAATCAAACGAGCTGACTCAATTTTGTTTGTGTAATAACATAGATCACACAAATCTTACATTCTTCACAGAATATGTAAAGGTATGTAAATTACTATATGTACAATGAAACACACATATATAACCATCTCAGAGCCACAACTCGCCAACTAGGAAAGGAATGGAATATACAATTACATAAGAATCCGGGCCCCGAGTGATTACTCATGTTCATCACAAGAGAGACCCGAGAAGATAGTAAGCCACAGTTAAAGACATTATTGGGTAAATGAATTAATTCAACCCTGACGTTTTAGAGTCAAATGAAATATCACTATTTTTGATTATCTCGATTATTTGTGGACAGTTTAGTTTTACAGATAATATAAAAGTAAATCAGCACTAGAAGGTAACTATTATAAGTGGAGTTTGCTTACTCACCATGACCTGGTATCCGCGATCATTCCTAAGCTTAAAGGCTCCCACCCGTCGGTCTCCGTAAGGTCTAGAGATCATCACGGGAACCCCTTGCTGATTGTACACCAGCCGTGGCTGACGCGTAGTATCAGCTACAGGATACATTGGTATGGGCTCCATATCTTGCTGCTGTGTCGGGTATAACGGTATAGGCTCTACATTCTGAATTGATGTCCTTTCAGGAATATTTTGTTGTTGTTGTAGAAACGGTCGAGGATACATCAGAAATGGATCCATACTCTGCATAGGAGTATTTTGCTGATACTGTTTGCCATACTTAGGACCATTTTGTACATTCTGCAGCAATGTTGGGAGTACATCTTGTTGGTGCTGCAGTAGGTTCTGAGGCACGGGTATGCCCTGTTGATTCACTATAAAATGTACTGGTCCTGAGTTCTGCACAGGAGGAGGACTATAAAACCTACCTCCACTTCCCACATGACGAATCCCAGTTGCGGAATTCAGAACATCGTCAGCCGGTCTATCGTCCTCTGGGACCCCTATGGCAATGCCCACATCAAGATCTCGAGACGATGGTTCTAAGAACACAGGGTTTAGGATCTGTTCACCTCTGATTTGTCGGCCTTCAACGCTCTGCGCAAGAAACGCTAAGAACAGCATCAAGAGTACGTCCATGTCGGCGATATACTTTAGACTGCAGACACATCTGCCACAGCTGCTTTCGTCAGGGATTAGCTCTTCTGACGTATAATCCTCTTACCTGTTGTCAACGTCTGCAGCACTCCTTTACTCTCATCATATGGAGTTCACTTTCGAAATTAATGGCAATTAGTTCAGTCAGCTATTGTTATAACGTTCAGTGGCCTTGGGTGGATAATATTAAATTAATCTTGTTCAGACTGTGTTCTCGTATTGAAACAACCGTATGAGAAAACGGATAATTTTAACTTACAAACCCACTTAATGTTTATAGACTATGTAAAAGCTTTCAATTGTCTGATTAAAAACAAGCTATGAAACATCGTGAGAGAAAAAGGGTTCACTGGACACTTAGTTACTGGAGTGAAAAGTTGACCTTAAAACTACTAAAAAACATACCCTTTGTTGACGAACTAGTGTTTACGATGTAACCGCTTTACGTAATTCTAAAATATTCCATTAAACAAAAGTCGGTTAGCGTACATTTAAACATTTTCACTCTATAACATTTCTTTGTAAGCCTAATACCAAAGGAGATACGTAGAATTTTTTTCCATGTCTTAAGCGAATCTTAGTACGTTCATAGATTTTACCTAAAAGTAGTTTACCTTTAAGTAGTTTTGTAGTGATAGGCGTACAAACGGACAAACATAAAAAGACACACATGGATTAAAAATTAAAAGGATAGGAAAATCACAAAAATTGGCATGGTTTTGTAAAGAACTATCGAAGTTTGAGCTTTATATATTCTGTACGTACATGCATAGGCCTATATCATCATCATCATCATCTGTTTACCCTCCAGGTTCGGTTTTCCCCTCGGACTGAGCGAGGGATCCCACCTCTACCGCCTCAAGGGCAGTGTCCTGGAGCTTCAGACTCTTGGTCGGAGGATACAACTGGGGAGTATGACCAGTTCCTCGCCCAGGCGGCCTCACCTGCTATGCTGAACAGGGGTCTTGTGGAGGGATGGGAAGATTGGAAGGGATAGGCAAGGAAGAGGGAAGGAAGCGGCCGTGGCCTTAAGTTAGGTACCATCCCGGCATTCGCCTGGAGGAGAAGTGGGAAACCACGGAAAACCACTTCCAGGATGGCTGAGGTGGGAATCGAACCCACCTCTACTCAGTTGACCTCCCGAGGCTGAGTGGACCCCGTTCCAGCCCTCGTACCACTTTTCAAATTTCGTGGCAGAGCCGGGAATCGAACCCGGGCCTCCGGGGGTGGCAGCTAATCACGCTAACCACTACACCACAGAGGCGGACATAGACCTATATACATAGTAAAATATTCATTGATATAGGCAACAATATTAGTACCGGTAAGCGATCCGTAATTATTATGCATGAAAGTATCAAAGTTATCCTGTATCATAATCGCTTTTGAAGATAACAAACATATCTTCGAGTCCTTCAACTTCAACCTCCCACCAGTGTGCCATTATCGAATCAATTAAGACAGGCGTGGTCATGATATCATCGAAGAATAAAGCAAATCGTGCATCCGCGGGCTAAGTAGACTATGCTGTTCCTCAGCTCAATCTGTGTTTGTACCGGTTTGTCACTGGATCGGCAGCCTGTCCAAATACACCAGTACCGGACAGCTCTGTCTCAACAGCTAGATGGCGGTAAATCTTAAACCTCCCCTCTCAATGCCAGGTAATCAATCAATCAATCAATCAATCAATCAATCAATCAATCAATCAATCAATCAATCAATCAATCAATCAATCAATCAATCAATCAATCAATCAATCAATCAATCAATCAATCAATCAATCAATCAATCAATCAATCAATCAATCAATCAATCAATCAATCAATCAATCAATCAATCAATCAATCAATCAATCAATCAATCAATCAATCAATCAATCAATCAATCAATCAATCAATCAATCAATCAATCAATCAATCAATCAATCAATCAATCAATCAATCAATCAATCAATCAATCAATCAATCAATCAATCAATCAATCAATCAATCAATCAATGTATTTAGGGCATTCACCCAGGTGGCAGATTCCCTATCTGTTTTCTACTAGTAAAGGAATGGAATATACAGTTAAATAAGGTTCCGGACCCGAGTGATTACTCATGTTCATCACAAGATAGACCCGAGAAGACAGTAAGTCATAGTCAGAGTAAATAAATTATTGGGTACATGAACAGCTTGAGTGGAGTGCGAACTGCATACTTGTCTATGTTAAAGTTGGGTGGAATGCATCTACACTCATCGGAAATATTTTTGATAAAATAATTGAACAATCATATTAATTAAGAACGAAATTTTAAAATATGAAATGCCTCCTTCATAAAATGGTTATATATGTGATTCATTGTACATATAGTAAGTAATATTACATACCTTTACATATTATGTGAAGAATGTAAGATTTGTGTGACCTAGGTAAGTAGCCTATACAATCAAATTGCAAAGACATGGACATTTATTGAACATCTCCCCTTCCTACAAACGAATATTTGCCTCAATTTGTCCTCTTGAATTCCAACTTTATCTTCATATTGTGTCCTTTTATACTTTTAAAAAGTTACTCAAACTTATTCGTCTACTAATGTCATTCTACTCCATCTCTTCACTGACAGCTCGGAACATACTACTTAGTCGAACAGCTAGTCTCCTTTCTCCTAAGTCTTCCCAGCCCAAAGTTTGTAACATTTTCGGAACGCTACTCTTTTGTCAGAAATCACCCAGAACAATTCCAGCTGCTTTTCTTTGGATTTTTTCCAGTTCTCGAATCAAGTAATCCCGGCGAGGGTCCCATACACTAAAATCATACTCAAGTTGGGGTCTTACCAGAGACTTATATGCCCTCCCCTTTACATCCTTACTACAACCCCTAAATACTCTCATAACCATGTGCAGATCTGTACCTTTTATTTACAATCCCGTTTATGTGATTACCCCAATCCTTTCCTTACAAATTAACACCTAGGTACGTACAGTGATCCCCATAAGGAACGTTCACCTCATCAACGCAGGACTTTTCCTATCAGTTAAAATCATAACCTGACTTTTAGCCCAATTTATCGTCATACCATTGCCCGCTGTCCATCCCATAACATTGTTGAGGTCCTTCTGCAGTTGCTCACAATCTTGTAACTTATTTATTACTCTATGTACAGTAAAACATCATTCGCAAAAAGTCTTATTTCTGATTCCACTTCCTTAATCATATCATTTACATATATAAGAAAACATAAATGTCCAATAATACTGCCTTGAGGAATTCCCTTCTTAATGATTACAGGATCAGATAAAGCTTCACCTACACTAATTTTCTGAGTTCTATTTTTTATAAATATATCCACTCATTCAGTTACTCTTTTGTCCAGTTCAATTGCACTCATTTTTGCCAGTAGTTTCCCATGATCTACCCTATCAAGTGCCTTAGATAGGTCAATCGTGATACAGTCCGTTTGACCTCCTGAATGTAATATATCTTGCTGGAATCCTACAAGCTGAGCTTCAGTGGAATAACCTTTCCTAAACCCGAACTGCCTTCTAATGAACCAGTTATTAATTTCGCAGACATATCTAATATAATCAGAAAAAAAATGTTTTCCCAAAGCTTACACGCAACACGTCACACTGAGTGCTTTTTATCTATCACCCTTTTCTTTATACACAGGGGCTACTATAGCAATGAAAAGACTTTAACCAAGGGAGGTCAGGTAGGAAAGCTGATAGTGAGGAGACTGAGCAAGTAAGTTGAAGCAATGACAGATTCAGCTATCACCCATGCTCCTAGGTTAAGAGCTCCTGGGATCCCCTTTCATTCGCCTCTTACAACAGGTAGGGAATGCTGTGGAAGGATGCTACCGCCTCCACCCACGGGGAGTACCAGAGCAGAAGTTCTCAGTGTCTTTACATCCATTTTGTACACTAGATTTACGGAATTTCTACTTAGAACGATGAATCCAAGTTGCAACTTCCATTTGTTCATATAAATCGAAAATAAAATGAGAAAAGGAGTGACTTAGGAGATTTCAAATATAATAGTTTTTCTTTCATTTCGTCAAAGCCAAAGATGTGACCGAGACGGAAATCAATAAACTTGTTCTAGGCCATACCAGAAGATAACAGTGCACTGTAAATACTATACGTCAATGCAGATGGAACCGAGCTTCACCGATATGGATATATCGAAATTTGATCTGCACATGTGGAGATACCACGTCTCTTTCATTCTCATATTACTCTGTAATCAATAGAATCTGAATAATCTCGGAGGTGTGTGACATACGGTAACTCACTGGCCGACATGTTTCAATACCCCGATAGTCGTGACGTCCTTACTCGGTGTTTGGATGCAGTCATTTCTAAGTTATTATTATTATTATTATTATTATTATTATTATTATTATTATGATAGTGAAATCGCAATTGCAATGAACAATATTCTGTAATAAGTTAATTGAGCGTCCAACTCTGTGGTGTAGTGTTAATGTGATTAGCTGCCACCCCCAGAGGCCCGGGTTCAATTCCCGGTTCTGCCACATAATTTGAAGAGTAGTATGAGGGCTGGAACTGAGTCCACCCAGCCTCGAGAGTTAAACTGAGCAGAGGGGAAGGGGGGATTCATATTTTCACCTCGGTCATCCTCGAAGTGGTATTCCGGGTTTTCCCACTTCTCTTCCAGGCAAATGCCGGGATGGTACCTAACTTAAGGCCATGGCCGCTTCCTTCCCTCTTCCTTGCCTATCCCTTCTAATCTTCCCATCATCCCACAAGGCTCCTGTTCAGTACCCCTGTTTAGTATAGGAGGTGAGGCCACCTGGGCGAAGTACTTGTCCTCCTCCCAAGTTGTAATCCCCGACCCAAAGTCTCACGCTCCAGGACACTGCTCTTAAGGCGGTAGAGGTGGGATCCCTCGCTGAGTCCTATGGGAAGACCAACCCAGGAATGTAAACGGATTAAGAAGAAGAAGAAGGAGGAGGAGGAGAAGAAGAAGAATTAACTGCGCTTTCGGTCGAAACTATCTTTACATCAGTCTGTTTTCAGACCGACTTTGTTGTACGTGAGTAAAAACTGGGTGGACTCAGGATATCTTATTCATAATTTGGTAGTAACAGATATGAAAGTAGCGAGAATATAATAATAATAATTATTTATATCACAGCTTCCCTACTGGCTGTCATATATGGCGCAGGCATCACCTAAGAGGTGCACTGTGGACATTTGTATTGAGATAATTTTCTTTTCTCAGTGAGCTAAAAGGTGTTATTTCCTACCAGTCCACAAACCCCACTGAAATACTCACTACCAACAGACCATACGTGCAATACATGCACACCAGTCTTCACAGGGAATGGCTGCAAAAAATGTATTACTAGTGTCGCTTATAGCACTGCAAATATGGGTAATATTGTCAAAACCCATGACGAGATTCAGACAGGTCAATAAATCCAACAAACTACTATTACTGTATTGCAAGGATTGTTCAAGTGAAACATAGATTAGTGTCCAGGAAATTACAGCATGTATTGGGCAGCATACACTTTGTCGAGTCTTTGTAGAGTAAAGATGATAGTTTGAGAGAGTCTATAATCACCTCTAGCGTTGAACAAATTTTTCAGTACCCTCCATAATAAAGGACACTGATTGCTGGTTGAACCACACTCCCACAGCATCTGAAACCGCTTGATCGGAGGTGAAACTCTAACTCTTCACAGTTTTCTTCAACAGACCAAAAATTAACCATGGGGAAAGATGTTGGATGTAAGGCAGGTGATCCGTAAGACCCCAGCGAAAACAGCACCGAGAGCGCCGACTGTCCATTGCTGCGCTGGTGACGTGTTGACGTGCTTTACCGTGGAGCTCAAGCACATTGCGTGATAGTTTTCAGTCACCACTGATCTGTATTTAGGTCTGTCATCTATTAATGGTTTAACTAATCTTTTCTGAAAAGATTTCAAAAAGTTGGAAATCTCTCCTTGGTAAATTATTTCCGTTCCTAATTCCTCTTCATAGAAAGGAACATTTGCGCCCCAATATGCCCTCTTGAATTCCAATTTTATCTTCATATCGTTAATGGTGATGTCGCATGGTATTTCATGTAAAGTTAATACTGTTATTTGTTGACATCTATTCTTGCTTCCTGGCCGGAGTTCTATGTGTGAAATATTTTTATGACGTGTGTTTGTTTCAATCTGACGTTGTCTCACTTCGTTATTTCCCCACTGAAATTGCAATTAGATTTACAATAGAATTATGTGATAACACTGCTTTTCTTGTATAATTATTTATATTTTGCTTTAGTGAGTTGCACTTCATGACGTTCGACTTGTGATGTTTTCTTTAAGGTGACCTGGAATTAACTAGCATAATCCTCTCCTCAACCTCTCATGTCACCCACCGATGTCTACTATGCTTTTTCAGGGTTATGGTCTGATATGATTGTAGTTGTTTTTTTCGGAACGTTCCTAGTTGGAACATCGCGCTCTCCGAATTCTCTTGGAAATTCCCGCTGTCTTAGAATATGTTTTTACAATAAAAACACGCTTCTGAAAAGAGTACTGCATGTCCGTGTTATGAGCACAAAACCTCGAGACTGAACTAATTAATAATAGTCAACAATATCCAACAAAAGCCATAACAGTCTACAATGAGTGATAGGGGTACCAACAGAGATTTCCCAGAGCAATTGAGACCACTAAACTCAATTTCAAATTTATATTGGCTTCCAGAAGGAAATTATAACATTAAATTTGTAAACATTTTTATGGATCGCCCACCATTTTTCTGTTTTTAGGTTTCTCCGTAAAATTTATGCTTAGCTACTAATGTTCTAAAGGCTTAACGCTTTCTTATGACGTCTTCAGTGATTTTCAGTTCTTGAACATTTTTCTTTGTTTCCTCTAGTTATTTTATCTTGGAATTCTGTAAGTTTATTAGATTAAATAAAATCTTGTGGTGAACCAGTCTGTTAGAGTGTAGAGGTGTCTCTTGATGGAGATTCCACATTTCGTGCTGGACCGTATATTTTCCCGAGAATTTTCAGTTGTCGCTTTTGAATTTCTGCGATTTTAGGACGACCTCCTAAAAGTAGGGTTTTCCATGCGTATAGGACTTCTGTCAATTCTGTTTATTATTATTATTATTATTATTATTATTATTATTATTATTATTATTATTAACTCTATGTATAAAATAACATGTTCTGACTGACTGACTGACTGACTGACTGACTGATACATCATCGCCGAGCCTAAACTACTGGACATAAAGAAATGAAATTTTGGGGATGCATTTATATTACAATGTAGGGCTCACTTAGAGATGATTTTTCGATATTCCCTCGCTAAGAGAGTGAAAAGGGGGCTAAATTGTTAAAATGAGTGTATCTATATTTCCGTCATTAAATAGTATAAAAACGTGAAAAAATGTATTTGGCATCTCGTTTGAAAATAAGGAAATACATATTTTTTGTTTTCGGAAAATGCTCTTAAGGCGGGTGAATAAAAGTGAAAAAGGGCGTAAATACCTTTTATGAGGATACATATATCTCAAAAACTGAAGATGTTACAATAATGAAAATTGGTATTTGTAACCTCCTTTAAAAATAAAGAAACACGTATTTTTTCTTTTTGGAAAATCTACTTAAGGGGGCGTGAACAGGAGTGACACAGGGGATGAATTTTTAAAATGAGTAATTCTAAAGTATATCTAAAAGAACGTAACATGTTACAGACGTGAAAACTGGTATTTGGAATCTTCTGTAAAAGTAAAGGGGCACACATAATTTTTCTGAAAATCCACTTTAGGGGAAGTGTTAAAAGGGGGCGAATTTTTTAAATGAGCATATCTACAGTATATCTTAAAAACTTAACATATTACATTTGTGACAATTGGTGTTTATAATCTCTTAATGTTTGTTTTAGGAAAAATCACTTAAGAGGGTAAAAAGGACTACTTTAGGGGATTGAATTATTTTGTTTAGGATGCTGGTATCTCCAAAACTGAAGATGTTACAGACGTGAAAATTGGTATTTGGAATCTCCTTTAAAAATAAAGGGACACGCATTTTTTGTTTTTGGAAAATCTAGTTAATGGCGGGGAGCGAACAGGGGTGACGAAGGGGGGGGGGGTGAATTTTTAAAATTACTTATCTACAGTATATCCCAAAACATAACAAGTTACAGGCGTAAAAATTGGTATTTAGAATCTCCTATAAAAGTAAAGGGACACGCATAATTTGTTTTCTGAAAATCCACTTAAGAGGAAGTGTTAAAAGGGGGCGAATTTTAAAAATGAGCATATATAGAGTATATCTCAAAAACTTAATATTACAGACGTAAGAACTGGTACCTTTCACCTCTTCTATATAAATAAAATCGTAACGACCGTGTGTCTGTACATTGATTATTTTGGCGAAATTTCCGTACAGTTATCCGTTTCAGGTGTGATAATGACCATCTGCATCATTTTTAGCTTTGGTGTCTGTTTGTCTGTTTGTCTGTTTGTCTGTCCTTCTATAACTTGAAAACTACTGGATATATTTCCACCAAACTTCATATTTAGAATCCACCTGTCCTTGGGTAGGTTTTAGCGCAAACATCGTTTCTAAATCCCTGAACTGAGCGGGGATTTTTACGAAACCGAAACCGTGATTTTGCACTCCTTCAAAGTATACACAACCGAACATAATGGAAATATACGTGCCTTAATGAAAATTAATTTCTGAACCTTTTTTTCTCATGTGCATCACTTCGATAACAGGATTTAATAAGGGAGATATTGAACCATACTGTTCATGGGCCAATAGTATAGATTTTAGTATTGGATATTGGGATTACATAAGACCACCCACGAAGTCATTGTCTTCTAGTATACTTCATAAAAGAGTCCAGAAGAAGCGTTCTTGTGTGAAGTGAGCTAGAGCGTCATTATGAGAAATCTCCAGAACCTCATTAAAGGGAGTTATGTCCCAAGCCAAGCCTCTTAATGAAGATTGGGGACGCTTCCCGGATCCCGGTAAAACTTACATTAGGAGGGAAGAAAGAATTAAAGTAATATCTTTGGTTACGGAAGAGTTGCATTGGATTTGATACAAGAATTGCAACCTGCATAATTTCTGCTTAATTTTGATATGCATTAGGGCTGCAATCATAAATAAGGTACTTGACGTGCGTTGTGCGGGAAAACTTCGAGTCGCGGGCGCGCGTATCCTGCACGCGATCAAGCGGCGTGGTTACGCTAAACTGGATTATAAAAACAAGGCCGCCTGGCATATCAGTCTCATTCTTTGACCAGAAGGCTGCTTGAACGAGTCGTCATACTGCGTGTTGGTACTGAGAACAACGCTTTGTCTTCGAGCTGCACATACAACTAGTACTACTGTATCTGCGAGGAAGTAAGTAATCAACTTGAATATTCAGCTGAATTCTTGATTTTACCTGTGTTGATATGCTATGGTGAGATGAGGTACTGCTTGTAAGAGACTGATGAACTAGTAGCTTCATATTTCTGTGAGGTCAAGTTGTAACGGACGTAATGCTAGAATAAATATAGGCTCAGGGTAGTTCTTCAAGCACTACATGTTGTCCGAGTGAAGGGATGAAATAACAGTGACTAAGAATAGTGAAGAAACTATAGCGTACCAGGTTTAAAATTCTGAACAAGACTTGGTCAATGTAACGCGTGAGACACGATAGTAATGGAAACAGGCATCGAGTTTGGACAGTCTGTAATGAATGAATTTGTTTTCAGTTACCCCTGCATCAAGCCAGAACGAGCTTTCACATCATCATTTCGAGGAAGCCACAACCGGAGCTGAAGCCAACACGACAACGGGCATCGATCCAGGAACGTTGGGAGTACCTGATCAGCGCGACGTCGAAGGGGACATCTTCCAACCATCTAAGGAGCTGTACGAAGGAGTCACGCAAGAAAGAATGTCTCCAAGTGGTCAACAGTATCTGATGCAAGCGTCGCAGTCTGTCATGATGTGGTAAATTCAGTGGTCCACAGGGAGGGCCGCTCCGTCATGTCATCAATCACATAAGGTCAGAGCTTTCCAATTCTGTTTCAAGCATGTCATTTAAATTTAGATAGGAATAGGGGAGCCGTCAGTCAACAGATTAGTTATGGTAGGAATTTCTTGGTAATATAGAGCTAGGCCTCAAGCTCGAACCCCGTACATTAGGGTAGATGATCGTTTGTAAATTCCTTGTTGGTGTGTTTATTTTTCCTTTGATAGTATTATATTAGCGTACGTGTTATCTTTTTGGGTCAGGTCGAACTCCCTTGGTCATAGTAGGTTAGTCTGACAGGCAGGCACTTTTTATTGTGTCGCGTTCAGGCATTTGTCTCTGCAGACGTAGATGTGTATAGTTGTGACCAGGATGTAACCCGTAATTCACCTAGCTTCACTGATAGGGCGAGCGAGTCCGAATATTTGAGAGATATGAGCATTATGCATGTAGCTGACTGTATGTATTGATATGAGAAAGCCCAGTACAGTTGAGAGTATATTGGATGTATTGGAGATGCCTTATTATGGCCATGTGACTATCGCTTAGTGATTTGTGTTTTTGGTAGTACCAAGGTTGAGCCCATGGGAGGCGGAAGTAAGATTTGTGATATTGCTGGTGATATTGAGATGAGGGCGGATAGCCCAGGTGTATTTAAAAGAGGGCTTTTAGCAGCAGATTACGTTAGGTGTTTTTGAAAGGCGAGATTTCTTAGCCTGCAGCCCAGCTGAGCTCGTAAATTATGTGGACTGTCGCTTGTGAAGTGGTCGGAGGGTGAGGGTTGTTGTGCCTGACTTCACAGTCTTGATACTGGGTTATATTGCCGTCTGCAGCTTGTCGAGTGTGTTAAGGGGAGGAGACGACCTTGATGTTTTGAAAGCAGGGAGAGATTTTTTTAATGTTCTATTTGTTCTACGTTAATTTTAACACTGGCCCGTTTGATATTGACACCTTGGATATGTTGGTTGTGTTCTTTTTATATTGTTGGTATATAAATATTATACGCCTTACTCTTCATGGGACTAGGGTTCGTAACCGAGTCAGGACACTGTACATTATGTGGTGATATTGGTTTGCACCGGGGTTCGATGGTACGAGGCATAGTAAATTTTATGGGAATTACTGTTAGATGTGTATTTCAGCAGATATCCGTTTTTCTAGATTTCGTTACTTACACAATTGTAACATGCTTGTTACAACACAGCTGTTTTCGTGAAGGCAGTGAACTGGTTGTCATCGGCTCAACGTTATCTTTACCCAAGCATTTTGAAAGCTCTTATATTTGTAAATAGATTCTGTTATGTAATAAATCCCTATTTGTTAAACTTTGAATGCAGCGATGTTTCTCTTAGATTTTTTAAATTTTAATTTAGCTGATTCTTACCTGATTAGTCACATATCCTAGTGTTTTATCTTTATGTTGCCCGTTGATCCCCATGTTATCCCTGAGAAGAGCGCTTTTATCCGGCTGAGTAAGGATGTGTGTTCAGGTAAGACTATGTGCACCAGCTCACGTTTGTGAGAGTTCATTCACTACTGTACCCTGGGTTCGAGACCGGCTTTCGCCTGGCCGGAACTCTAGGGTCCTGTAGGGCACAATATCATTAACGGACCGTTTTTCGGTACAAATCCCAGCGGACTTAACGCGAGAGCGGGTGCGTGTAAAGCGTATTTCTTACAACTTGAAAACTACTGAAGATATTTGAACCAAACTTTATATATAGCATCCATCTGTCCAAGGGTAGGTTTCCTTGGTGTCTGTTAGTTAGTTAGTTAGTTAGTTTGTTTCTTTCTTTGTTTGTTTGCCTGTTGGTCTGTTTGTCTTTCTATAACTTGAAAACTACCGGATATATTTCCACCAAACTTCATATTTAGAATCCACCTGTCCTTGGGTAGGTTTTAGGGCAAATAATTTTTCTAAATCCCTGAACTAATTGGGGGTTTATACGAAACCGAAACCGTGATTTTGCACTCCCTCAAAATATACACAACCAAACTTAATGGAAATCTACCTGCCTTAATGGAAATTAATTTCTATACCTTTTTTTCTCATGTGCATCATTTCTATACCAGGATTAATAACGGAGATATCATTAACTGACCGTTTTTCGGTACAAGTTCCACCGGACTTGACGCAAGAGCGGGTGCGCGTAAAGCGTATTTCTTACAACTTTAAAACTACTGAGATATTTGAACCAAATTTTATATTTAGCATCCACCCCTCCATGGGTAGGTTTTAAGGTTTATACCATTTCAAATTCCCGGAATGGACTGGGGTTTTATAGGGGACCGAAATGGTGATTTTTACTCTCCCACAATAAATGAAGTACAAGACCAACCTGACTGGAAATCGATCAAACTGTTTGGAAATCCAATTCTAATTTATTTTTCTCATGTGCATTTTTCAACGGGAGGATTAATAAGGGAGATAACATGAAAGGTCGGTATTCAGGCTAAGTCTAGCGGACATATCCCAAAAGGTGTTATACGTGGAGCAGATTCCTTATCTATCTAGATAAATCATATCGTAACGACCGTGTGCCGGTGTATTGACTATTTTGGCGAAATTTTCGTACAGCTTTCCGTTTAAGGGGTAATAATGACCACCTGCATATTTTTTAGCTATAGTTCCCTGGAAATCCTAAATTTTACCCCCCCCCTCGCCCAAAATCAAGATTGCCTCACAATCTGCCACACGAGCTGAAAAATTGAAATTAAGCAAATTTATACGTTTTAGCCAGTAACCTACGGAAAACTTCCAAGATCTTCAAATATTTCACTTTTTATGCCGAATAATATCGAAATATAGGCAATTTAATGATGGTGAAGACCTTCGTTTCGAGGTATTTCGCGGCTAAACGGTAAGTCCTATCACAAAACGGATGGCATGATCTCCGTTAAATTTCGAGTGACCTACAACTTTGGTCCTGTGATATTTTGTCGTATCTCTCTCTCTCTCCCTTATAGGGTAGATTTGGCTGTATATTTCGATGTTTCATAAATTTTGTGCTTTTTACACGTGTATTACTTAGTTTGACACACTTATAAGAAAGGCAGAGTCATCGAATTTGGCACGCACATTGACACGACCAATGGCTATGTTCGAACCCAATTTCATGATTCTAGCTTCCACATAAGTATGTGAAAAATAATGTAAAATGATGAAAATGTACCCAAATTTCACCCCATTCAAATATCGTAACTCAATCGAACCCATAAATATGTGAGATACGAGAAAATGTTTTAACACCAAATATGTAGAGCGATAAAGTGACGTCTAAGGGTGAAAACCGTTTGTTGGTATGATGTACCGTTTAGGAGCAGTAAATCTCGAAATGAAGGTTTGCACTTTCAAACGTGCCCATGCTTATCTGTCATTTATATAAATATAATCGCAACGACAGTCTGTCTATACATTGGCTATTTTGGCGGAATTTCCGTACAGTTATCCGTTTCAGTTGTAATAATGACCATCTGCATATTTCTTAGCTCCGGTGTCTGTTTGTCGGTTTGATTGTATGAGTTTTTATAACTTGAAAACTACTGAATATATTTCTACCAAACTTGATATTCAGAATCCACCTGTCCTTGTGTAGGTTTTATGGGCCAATATTATTTCTGAATACCTAAATTTACTGGGGGTTTATCCGAAACCGGAACCATGATTTTGCACTTCCTCAAAATATGCACACCCAAAATTAATCGAAATCTACAATCCTTAATGGAAATCCATTTCTAAAACTTTTGTTCTCGTGTGAATTTTTCGACAGGAGGATTAATAAGTGAGATATCATGAACGGTTGGTTTTGCAGGTTAAGTCCAGCGGATGTAGCCAAAATATGTTGTACGTGGAGCAGATTCCTTATTTATCTATATAAATAAAATCGTAACGAGTGTGTGTGCCTGTACATTGACTATTTTGGTGAAATTTTCGTACAGATACCCGTTTGAAGGGTAATAATGATCGTCTGCATATTTTTTGGTTTAATTTCCTGAAAGTCATAATTTTTACCCCCTCACCCAAAATCCAGATTGCAGCATAACCTGCCAGACAAGCAAGAAAATTGAAATTTGGCAAAATTATACGTTTCAGCCTGTAACGAACGAAAAACTTCACAGGTCTTTAATTTTTTCATTTTTTATTCCCGAAGAATATCGAAATATGAAAGCAATTTAATGATGGTGCAGACCTTCGTTTCGAGGTATTTCGTGGGATAAACGGGAAGTCCTATCACATAACGGATGGCGCAATCTTCATTGAATTAGGAGTGATCTTCAACCTTGGTCTTATGGCTTTTTGTCTTATCTGTATCGCTTATACGCTAGATTCGTCTCTATTTCTCGATTTCAAGTAAATTCGGACTCTTCACCTATATAATTCATACTTTCAATCACTTACAGGAAAGATAGTATGATCAAACTCTACACGAACATTGGCCCACCCAGTACCCATATGTGAGCCAAATGCTATGTCACATAATTATCCGAAAAGTAATGCAATGCAAGATAATCTTACACAAATTTCAACCTATTCAACGTTTCAGACTCAATCTGACCCATGAATAGATGAGATGCGAGAAAATATCATAGGACCAGCCATTCAGATCGCTAAATAGTGCGCCTCGCGGTCAATCCTTTGTCAATATGACGTACCGTTTAGCAGCAGTTAATCTGTAAATGAAGGTCTGCAATATTGTAAACATGCATATACTTTCGTAAGTCCATCTATATATATTCATTGATGTCGATTTGTAGCGATCGAGAAAGTGTGTGTCTGCTATTGTAATCAGTACTCCCTACACCGACTTTGACTGCTGGCAGTAGGAATGGGGTCCTTCTCCAACTCCTGTGTAACTGGCATTAGTAAGGAGAGCCTACCATTTTAATGAATAATTCACTTTTCGATTTGTCTTGCAGAAGGCAAGGGATCGTGCAGTTTTGTTCGAAAGTTCCCTACCCTATTGTGTTTGGCTCTATGCCAGATGCCCTCCATTATGAACAAATGTTCCAATCTAAAATTTGACTAGCATTAGGCATAGTGGCCTGCTATTTTCATGGAAATTCACTACTTCTGTGTGACTGGCAGTAAGCTGGCTGGCAGCAGTATAAAGGGCCTGTCATTATAATGATAACTGCACAACTCAATTTTGACTGGTGGTAAGGAAGTTGCCTGCTATTATAATAAAAACTCCTCAACTGTAATCTGTCTGAAAGTAGGAAATGGGTCTGCCATTGTAACTAAAACTCCCCAAATCGATTGTGACCGCGCAGTAGGCAATGGGGCCTGCAATTATAATGTAAACTTGCCAACTCGATTGTGAATGGCAGTAGGCAAGTGAGCCTGCCGTTATCATCACAACTCCGCAACCCTCACTTTACATTGGAAACAACGTATGTGGACCTCCCCATGCTGTTTCTCGGATAACGCTAAGAGACATGCAATTTTAAAACAATCTCATTTACTGCACGCACAGTATTTACGTCGATATCCGTATACAATGTAGAATACCGTAGCGAAGCACGGGTACATTTGCTAGTTTAAAAATAAAGTAACACGTAGTTTTTGGTTTTAGGAAAATCAGTTAAGAAGGAGGGGTAATAAAGACTGAAAAGGGGTTGAATTATTGTTATTAGGATAATTGTATATCCAAAACTGAAGATGTTACAGACCTGAAAATTGGAATTAGTATTCTCCTTTAAAAATTCAGAAACCCGTATTTGTTTTCTGAAAATTTCTTAGGCGGAGGGGTGTAGAAAGAACTGAAAAAGGGGTTGAATTCTTTTAAAGAGGATACTTATATCTCAAAAACTGAAGATGTTACAGACATAAAAATTTGTATTTGCAATCTGAAAATAAATAAAAGGTATTTTTTTTTGAAAATCCGTTATGGATGGTGTGGGTGAAAAGAAGTGAAGAAAGTGGTGAATTCCTTTTATGAGGATACTTATATATTAAATAGTGAAGACGTTGCAGACCTGAAAATTGGTATTTGGAATTTCCTGTAAATGTAAAGGAACGCGCATTATTTGTTTTCTGAAAATGCACTTAAGGGGAAATATTAAGAGGGCTGAATTTTTAAAAATTAGCATATATACAGTATATCTTAAAGACTTAAAATATTACAGACGTGAAAATTTGTTTAATCTCCTTTAAAAATAAAGAAACACGCATTGGTGGTGGTGGTGAATCAACTCGGGGTGTGTGTGTGTGTGTAAAATGAGTTGAATCTTTTTATGAGGGAACAAATAAGAAGTGAACTTAAAACAATACACCCTTAAGGGGTTTTGACTGGGGGGGGGGTGAGGAATGATGACAAAATTATGCATTTACATGAAACCGATTGAATTACGTTAAAATTTCATATGTATCCTAGGTGTTAAATAACAGAAGGTTTGACAAATTTAATCCCTCGGAGTTAAATGAGGGTTACGATACAGAAACAAATATATTCCTTCCTTCCATCCTTCCATCCTTCCTTCCTTCCTCCAAAATGGTTTAACGTACGGAGACAAAATTCCAAATAGCGGCATATATTTTAAATTCTAGGTGTGAAACAGGAAATATTTTTAAACGTTTCATCCCTAAATTGTTAAATGAGATTAGCTCCGTAAATGAAATTATACATCCCTCCAAAACTGTTTGACGTTTGACCGTTTCAGGCACGAAATTAATTCTAGTTGTTAATAAACATTTAAAAACATTCACCCTTTAAAAAGTATTCATTCCTCTATTAATGTTCGACGTACAAAATGCAAAGTTTCACAGATTGGTCGCTTTTACAACCTAGATGTTAAATAAGATAGGGTTTAAAACATTAACATTTTTCCGTATGGGGTTCAAATGAGTATTAGATCAGAAAATAAATAATCATTTCCCCCAAATTATTTGACATACGACCTGAGGGCGTATTTTATAGGCTCAGTTGGCAGTGGGCTCTCCAAAATGTAAAACTTTGAATAATAACTTTTCGTTTAAAACCGTAACGAAGCACAGATACGCGAATAAGCCCATTATAACTACGCAGAGTACTTAGATGCTTGCATTTGCCTTCCTTTGTTTCTGTATTTCTTTCATTCTTGTTTTGTGAGCTTTCTTTCTGTCTTTTTTTGTCTTTTCTCTTGATCAACTTGCCCTCAGTGAATTTTGGATCTGAAAATTACCCTGTTTTCGACACCTTCTGATGTAATTACTAGTTGTTTCAAATCCGTTTTGATTTCGCCAATCTATTTCATTGTGTCTGTTTTAGCTTTACTCCTGTTTTCATAGAATTCGACTATTTGTTTGGTAAGTCTGTCTGGATGCATTCTTTGAATATGTCCATAGAATCTTAGCCTGCGTTTTCTAATGTCACTGTGAATATTTGTGTATTGATTGATTTCCTGCCTGCCTCTTAGTATTGTCCGTCGATGAGTTTTGGGTCTAGAATTTTTCTTATGATTTTGTGTTCCTTTCTCTTCATGTTTTCAATGTCTGTTTTATTATTATTATTATTATTATTATTATTATTATTATTATTATTATTATTACTATCGTCATCATGAATGCTACTCTTTATGTTCAATGTGATATGTTTAAGAGAATCTCGGTTCTATTTCCGACAGTGAAGAGTCAACTTTGATTGGCAAGCGCCATGAAAACGATTTTTACATGCTGGCAGCGAACACATCCTGGCCGAGGGGAACACGCGAGAGCTTTTTATGAAATCGGAAGTCAAACTGTTTTCAGTTGGTATCAACAATGTGTGCAGGGCAGCCTTCTATTGATTCACGTTCTCGTTTCCCGTTGGGGGCGCCCTGGGCCCTAACCTAACCCCACCTTGGGCGCCTCCAACAGATTGAACTTAGTATCAGCAACACTTGCGGCTATTTAACAAAAGGCGATACTCATTCTCGGTGTCCATGCATGGTATATTGTAATTCTACAGATGTTTTAATCCTTGGTCGATGTCAAGGATTGCTGTAATTGAAACATTCATTTTTAAAGTAACCTATTTTTTCGTTTTCTTTTTTATGCGAGAAAATGTACTTTCCAATGTAGACACATTATTACCGGGCGAGTTGGCCGTGCGCGTAGAGGCGCGCGGCTGTGAGCTTGCATCCGGGAGATAGTAGGTTCGAATCCCACTATCGGCAGCCCTGAATATGGTTTTCCGTGGTTTCCCATTTTCACACCAGGCAAATGCTGGGGCTGTACTTTAATTAAGGCCACGGCCGCTTCCTTCCAACTCCTAGGCCTTTCCTATCCCATCGTCGCCATAAGACCTATCTGTGTCGATGCGACGTAAAGCCCATAGCAAAAAAAAAAGACACATTATTCTATGCAGAATTACTGCAAGTCTGATGTACATAATAGATGCGAACACAGATAACTTTAGCTTTGGTTATGAAAACTCCCTAAGTCACTAGATTTAAAATATTTTGTAAAACTGTGTATGGCTGGGATATTGCCGACAGGGAGATGGGCTGAAAGTATGTTCATTTCGAACAAAAAAAAAAAAAAATCTACTAAGTTTCACACCAACACTTCAATTAACTGCAAATGGGAAGCTACTTTACAGCATATTCATAATATGTATAAACGCTTTCAAAGTATGATGATTCGATGCTTGAGATGAAATTCAGGAAGGCGTAAAAATATTAAAAATAATACTCGAAAGTTATACCGAGTGTAACAATGTAAGAAATATTCGTAAACATCTAAGGCGGTTAGGCGTGGAATCAGGGGTAAGGATTTTTAGAAAGGGATTGGAATAACTTACCAAGGGAGATGTTCAATAAATTTCCAATTTCTTTGAAATCATTTAGGAAAAGGCTAGGAAAACAACAGATAGGGAATCTGCCACCTGGGCGACTGCCCTAAATGAAGATCAGTATTGATTGATTGATTGTCGTCACTTCAAGAATGGTCTTCTACGCAATGCCTAGGAATTCGCGTGATTCATTTTGCTGAACACACTCAGGCAAACAACTTCATGTCTGAAAAAGTTAATATGACTTCTTAGGAATGGACAGGCATCCTAAAAATTTAATGTTAATTACGCCAATCTAATAAGATATCCCAGTAATAATGGAGACAAGAAGGACAACATCGAAGATACGTAAAGGAGAATGGAACACCAAGTCATATACTTGGACTCTCCTCCTATTAATGATAGACACCACAAGGCTAAGCACGCAATAGTGACATGCTGAATAGGAAGGGGGTTGAACTGTCATGAAGAAGTCCATAGTCTTGATTCTCAAGCGAAGATTTTTTTTTTTTTTTTTTTTTTTTACAATTTGATTTACGTCGCACCGTTACAGATAGGTCTTATGGCGACGATGCACAGTGCGTAATTCCAGGAATCTAGCCGGCCAAAAATCGCATCTCGGTAACTAATGGACCGATTGACATAAAACTTAGTATGTAACTGCTATTATTGGAGATAATTATGTGTGTGGTTAATCACGTACAAAGAACAAATTACTACGCCAGGAATAGAATTAGTAATCTTTGTAATTTTAATCATTTTTCGTTATAGCTTTAAGAAATTAAATAAATGTTCATAGTGCGGCTTGCTGTTTAGAATGTTTAAAAACAGATACAGGAATACATGTACTTGCCAAACAATTCATTAGATCATTAGGTCATTTGATGCAGTTACATCAGAATCGCTATCGTCAATCTTCTTCGGCAGAATCAGATACAGGAGGCTCAGACAGTAAGTTCTCGTGAAAGCGGAATCAACTTCCTCCTCCTTGGCTTCCCTAAGCTGGTAATATAAGAGTCCGATGATATAAGCAGCCTACGGAAAAGGTCAGCATTTGTGTCTTTCTGGAAGGTTTCCTATATCTTTATTCCTGGTCTCCTGGGCTTCCTCGGAGAGTTGTCCAATAGGTATAATGCAGTGCCTAATGACTTCCTCTCCATGAACCAAGAGTTTGTGCAAAGTTACAGGCATGTAGTACGATTTGTATTTTTGTAAGTACAATTTGCGTACATGCCAAATGCCACTTTATCAATGGCATACTCATACGAAAGAGTTTCTAAGATGGTTTATTAAATTTATCCGCAGAAGTGGAAACCTCTCTGAAGAATCTTCTAGCGGTTTTCAACATTGGTATTGCCAGCACTTTGCTTCGGATATCAACCAATAGACGCGTTTCCTCCCTGAACTTCTGTAGTGAAGTCATCTACAGTATTTATTTATTGCGTGTGTATTTTAGGCTTTAAATCAGTGCGTAAATGTATTGTGTTGAGTGAGAGTTATGCGATAAGCCTACGTGTGTGATTTATTTCTTTAACATTGATACTGTGATCTTTTGTAGCTATCTGCAGTATTTATTGCGTCTAATTTCTAGCTTTTATTGTCCGGATAAATTTATTAAATGCAAGTGAATACATCCCCTGCCCCTCGAGCCCATAAAATTATTTGTCTATTTTCTCTCGCAATTTGCCTAATATTTCAGTGCTGAGGTTTCTTATGTGCCGTAGTTTACCTCCGATTCTGTACAAACCAAAAGTGGACCCTGTAAACCCCACATCCCCTTTAGTTCATGAAAGTAATTTGTAGCTTGGTTTCTTCAGCCTTTTGTCTTGAACTTACATACTGAATTTCACAAATTAATGTGCCGCCGTTTTCCCGTGATGGTGTTGAGCGGATCCATTCGATATGGCAACCCTGTTGTTATAAGAACAATACTGTTTTCTTAACATGAAATGAGCTATAGTACTAGCAGGCTCATCCTGATATTGTTGTGATGCACGTCCTTCTGCAAGGCTCGTTCTCTGTTCGAACCAACTTTTATTGTACTTCAGCAATTTGTCCCTTTTTCTACTATATTTTGTCCAGCGTGACCGAATTTTAGCACACAAAATACCGGTAGATTTCCTTATTGACTTGGATATATCCTCGGAACAGTCTTCAATTCCTCAATTACAACATTCGCAATATCATCGTTCCGCTTATATTCCCTGCCGTTCCTCAACAGTTCGAAAACCGACCTCCGGGTTACAGAATACATGGCTTCTGAAAAAAATTAATTACTTTCATGGTCGCGCCTAGTCGCAGCAAAATGTTACAGTTTTCTATTCATTAAAGTATAGATAACTCCTCCAAAAGACTTTAATTGCGGAAATCAAAGGCAATTCATTTTGAGAGCTCAAATTTGTATAATCAGATAGCGCTTGGACACCGTGTACCTGAACTTTAAGTGCATATTCCGGACAACAGTATAGTAATTTTCAGAAAATGCTGCATACTATATAAAATGCATACCTTCATCTAGTATAATCACACTGCAAGCTAAAGAAATATTTAGTTCTGACGTCTTTACTGAGCACTCACATAATAACTGCGCGCTCGCCTCGCCAGAATATGATGCCCTAACGGAGGAGAGCCACTTAGGCCTTCGGTGAGATTAGATAATCAGACAGCGCGACTTTTCAATACTTAATTACTGTACCCAAGAGTCTTATAAACACGAGTCACAGAAAATGCGCACTAAAGACAAGGGTTGAAAATATTTTTGCCCGGCTGGATGCTAGAAATTACTCACTGTGCGATGGGATAGGAGTGGGAAAGAAGCAGCCGTGGCCTTAATTAAGATACAGACCAAGCATTAGCTTGGTGTGCAACTGGCAAGCCGCGGAACACTATCTTCAGGGCTATCTCCCGAATGCAAGAGGACAGCTACGTGACCCAAACCGCGCAGCCATTCACTCGGTCAATCTGTTCATAGACATCGTCGCATTTAAGAGAACGTCACTCCACGGTACAATTTGAGAACAACTCTCAAGACCGGGCAAATTAAGTTATAAAGAATAAAATCTACGAGTAATGCAATCCATATTATCTTGCTTGAAAAGTATTTGATTGCTATGGAAACGTAGCCTACGTAGTCCCTTAAGTCGTTGTTGTTTGGAGACCGAGGAACATACATACATACATACATACATACATACATACATACATACATACATACATACATACATACATACATACATACATACATACATACATACATACATACATACATACATACATACATACATACATACATACATACATACATACATACATACATACATACATACATACATACATACATACATACATACATACATACATACATACATACATACATACATACATACATACATACATACATACATACATACATACATACATACATACATACATACATACATACATACATACATACATACATACATACATACATACATACATACATACATACATACATACATACATACATACATACATACATACATACATACATACATACATACATACATACATACATACATACATACATACATACATACATACATACATACATACATACATACATACATACATACATACATACATACATACATACATACATACATACATACATACATACATACATACATACATACATACATACATACATACATACATACATACATACATACATACATACATACATACATACATACATACATACATACATACATACATACATACATACATACATACATACATACATACATACATACATACATACATACATACTCAACCCTCTACCCTTCCTGCCTTTGAAATGTGGCGCCGGCTCGAGACATCCCAGGGTCGCTGACTGGGTACTACCCTCAGAGATATCTTCAGATATTATAAACTAACCTTAAATTAATCAAGCGGGAAGGATAAAAGAGAAGAAATAAAATAATTAAATAAAAATCCGAATGAGAACATTTACGAATGCAAAATTTATTGAAAAGGCTAAACTTTGGCAAAGCAAATATACTTCTATACAAACAATAAACTCTTCGGACCAAATATTGTTCACAACCTCTATCACCCTCGACTATAAAATATCAACCTCATGACTCATAGATTTCAAATCCTTCTAAACACATTACTTCATCTTTATTACAATTCCCTTTCATCTTATTCATCAACTCTACTTCAGTACTTCAAAATTTTAATCCAATTCCATTCCACTCATATTTTGGTAACACCATATTTCAAAATTTTCAATAATAAAATATTATAATAATCTATCATCATGACCTTTGTTAATTTGTCAAAGTACCTTTTTAAAATGTTAATACAACCAAACTTCTTCCGTTCATTCTTTGAATAACAAATTCGTATTTGCTCTCCATACCTTTAAGTTATTTCCTCACCATATTATAAACCTTGTAGTTACCATTTACTAAATACCAAATTATTTATTTAAATACACTCTTCAAAATGAAATGTATGAGGCTGTGTAAATTCATTAAGCAACATCCGCCGTATAATTCACAACTCATCTTTAATTAATTAAATCCATTAAATTCATTATAATTTACAAATTCGCAGTTATCAATGTCGGTATAATTGTTACCTTGAAAATCATAAATTTATCCAATTACGTTTGTTAGATTTGGTAATTCAATCCAAAAAATTTTATATATCATAAAATTATTCATCACAAATTTTATCTAAAATAGTCCCTATTATTATTTGAGTCCGAAACTATTTAACTTATTCTTTCTCAGTACCATCCTCCCCTCATATAATGCTGATAATATGGAACACACGCACGAAATCGAAAAGTAACCCTGACATAAATAAATTAAATTAATTTACCCATTCATTAAAATGATAAATATCTCACATATGCTTAATTAGCTGTTTTATCATACACAAAACATATGCCTACCCTGTAGCAAGAAACCCTATACTATAATGTTAAATACATCTTAACCTACACTGATTCTACAGACAATGGGATGAACCTCATTGCCGCAAGTATAAACAACCACCGTGAACTGAATTCAACATCACAAGAAATATTGCAACTGCAAAATCAAAATTTGCATTGCCCACATATTGAAGAACATATAACATAAACAAACACAACATAATTTCAATCAATAGTCACAGGGAAAATCATTATACACTGGCTCGGCCGGGCATCGAACTCCGACCCTCAACATGGCATCATTACAGTGACCTATCATTACACTTGCCGCAATGATCTGTCACGAAGTCTAGCTATCATTATTTAATCTAATTGTGCTGTCCTGAGTTCCACAAACAGAATTTTCTTACGGATGAATGCGATATTTTGTTACTTATAAGACCTTACTACAGCTGCCATAGCCTCTCTAATACACAACGCGCCGTCCTGGTCTGCTGCCTTATCTCACGTCCGACTCATTTCATTGACACGGCATTCTAACATGTTCGCACCCACTTAAATTCTCTCTCTCTCTACTCTAAATGAAGCCATATGTTCCTCCACAATATCATGCGCCTGTGCGAACAGTTACTAATTATATAATACTCTCAATATATTTTATTCATTTCATATTTCACGTATTATTCTACATTTCTCACTCCATTATCAGGAACACGTATATCATTATGCCGGTATTTACATATATATATGGCGCTACACAATCATTGGTTCGACTCTTGCGGTCGGCATTTTGTGTCTTAGAGGTCCCTATTTCAACACTAGCTAACTACTTCTCGGAAAAATTTTAGGATGACAATTATTCCCTATAGCACAAAATTTCTCATTGATTAACGGTGCACGTTACTTACTGATGACATATATTTTCCAAAATCCCACTGTAATGTACCAGAAAGTCCGGGTTCGAATCATGGGTCAGTGAAAATTTTCTTGACGAACTTTTCATGCGACATGCCAGGTTAATCTATCTATTCCCTCTAACTAATCCTTACTGATGCCTCCTACGTCATTAAATATTCACACACGCACACGCTAATATTTGCTAGAAGATCACGCACTGAGAAAAAAAAACCATGTTTCACACCCGTAATGGAAAATCATTATTTACACACATTATTTCCACACTCGCGAAGACCATATTTTAACACACGCTAATATCACAATATGTACACCCCCCTAGGCATCAGCATAAAATAAAACCTAAAAAAAAACCTAACTATCCTTGCTACAGTACTTATAAAGGAAAATAAACAAATAATCATGCATTAATTTATTTACAGTTAACAGCTAATCATGCACATGCTAGATAATGAATCAGGGTACTTATCGACTCGGCGACGCTCCATACTCAGCTCCACGGCCTCATGGTTTCAGGTCGGCCCCATGATGTACTTAAGCCATCATGCTAACGGCCTCAACCTGAACCCATACCATTCTCCACAACCATGGTCTTCACTCTCGTTGCTTTCATGAAATCACACGCTCATCACTTCTTACTACACTAAAATACATATTAAAAAAACACAGATATAGTTAAATTATTCTAGCACATACACTTATTCACAATTGTAATATACACTTTGTCTCTGCTTTCCGCGAGTTTACACGTGGCACTGCGATGCGTCCTTGTTTGATCTCGCTCCGATCCTAATTTTCAGTTAATGTTGTAAAAATTCACCTTCTTGAATTTACAAAAATTTCGGTCATTATTGAGTTAAATGCAAAGTCTATCGGACCCGTAGTATCTTCGACAGCTAGTTATTTGATAGGAAATGCTCTAGATTAGGGTTCTCGTGAACCACATACACGTACGTCCGACACGTTCAAATTTCCATAGCAGAGTGTCTGTTCTTAGCGGCTCGCGTCCTCTCCATGCACGCCGGATTCTGGATATGGAGCTCGGGGAACCCCATTAACAATGATGTAACATCCCGTCACATATGCCTGCGATTATTTATTCCAATAAATTGTTGCAAATACGCCGTCTTTAATTATTGTTCTCAAAATGGTTTAATCTTGTTTTCACCTTATCCCCTGGTGGATTTAATTATTTTAGAAGTCATTTATGTGGCACCCATCTTTAATTTACCCCCATCATTCCAAAACCTGCTCTGCTGCGATTCGCTGCCTGAAAATGTTGCCAACTTAAATCTGGTGACTTTTGTCATCACACCTCATGGAATATTCCAATGCTTTCCATTTCATCATAAGATGACCTTGACACGTGGAACTATCTTTAAACCTGGGCAAGCGAAATGGCGCCACACATCCGGCCTACAATGTAACTGCGGCTATTCCCTCATATGCCATTTTTTTAATTTCTAATATTTTTAAAGACAATGATATGAGCCAATTGGGCTCATCTTTCCCCCACTTTCTTTTTGGAAAAATTACTGACAAGGGATTTTTCCTACCACACATCTTCCAAATATATCATTGTCTTTCCATTATTTACTTAACAAATCCAGATTTTAGACTCAAATTTTCTTCCTTAAGACGAGTATTATTCATTGTTAACTTAGTAACCACCTTCTCCATCATTCCTCTTAATTCAATTAATTCTTCACAGGCACATTCTCCGCCAGAACTTTCGTTTTCATCCATTTCTCCTCTGGGCATCTCGTATGTAGTATCGTAGGTTAACATAACATCTTCTTCTTCTTCATCTTCCATCTCATCGTCTTCTCCACCATCTTCTTCTCCTCCTTCATCTTCTTCAGGATGTCCTTCAAGATCGTCTTCAACTACCAACAATGCGTTTTCTTCTTTACTCCTGTTCCTTCCAAGGAAAAACCCGGAGCATTTGGATTTAAGCCCCTGGCTTCCTCTCTCTGTGTCATGTCATGATTTTCCTCAATCTCTTCTCTACATCTCCTATCCGGATTCCCTTGTTGAATCGCACTCTTCCACTGGTCTGACGACACTCCTTTCGTGGCCAACTCCTCAACATATCTTCTAGACTCATTCCTGCGTTCTTGAAGATCCATTCTGTCATTTTCTTCTCTTCTTGGTCGACCTCTTGCATCACCTGATCTATTATATGGTGGATATGGTCTTCTCATTTCTCCAAACCTTCCATATCTATATCGGTACCCTTGTCTTCTGTTTCTTCCATAATTCTGATTATAATTTGACTCATAACTTCTATCGTTGACTCGTCCTCTTCCAAAGGATTGAGCTTTCCAATTTCTTCCCTGGTATCCTCCTCGATACTCTCTGTTCTGATTATCATCGTTCTTATTGTTGTACGTGTTGGTTCCCTGGGTCTTCTTCTCTGATGAATTCTCTTCCTTGGTCAAGTCAATAGTATGGACTGCTTCAATATTCCGATTCCTAGGATGATACAAGTTCGATGTTTGATCTAATTGCCTCAACAATACTTCGGCCTCTACAGCTGTTTTCACGTTCGCAGCTATCAATGTCCTTTGCACATCCACAGGTAACTGTCTTTCGATTGATGCGATTAACTCTTCTTCTGGAGGCGGACAGTCTAACTCCCTAAGCTTCAAAAGTTGCCCACTGAAAAAGTCTGCGTATCTCGTGGGTACTGTGCTCTGGTATTTTCGTGAATACAGTTCAAGTCTGAGTCCTTGTTGAACCTCCTGACCCCAGTATTTTTGTAAAAAGGCACGCTTGAAACCTTCGTAGTCATCAAAACAATATTTGAATGCTTTAAACCAGATCAATGGTTGTCCATCTAGAAATCGCTCTACAATCCTCAACTGTCTATCCGGATGAATTCTATTGTCCTGAATATATTCTGTCATCTCTCTAAGGAAACTTTTCGGTGTTATCTCGGGTCCGCCAGTGAATTTCCTTGGCTTTCCCTCTGATAATCTCATCAATTCAAAATATGGAATTGGTCCCATAATCTGTGGCGTTGAAGTTCGTTCTTCAAATGGTTGGTTGGTAGTTTCAGGTAAACGGGTCTGATCTACTCCATTTCCCAATCCTACACTACTAGAATGGCTTCCTGCTTGCTCTAAGACATTTTGTTTATTTATCATCGATCGCATGAGCAGTTCTCCCTTAGTCTCCTGTAATTTCAATATCTCGACATCTTCCTTAAGTCCCTTGATTTGTCCGATCTCCTCTTTCATTTCTTTCATTAATTCTTCATGTATGTCCACCTTCACTTCCGCCTTATGGCATTTATGAGCCCATTCACTAATTTGCTTCGTTACTTCACAACCTTCAGCTCGAAGATCCGCTTGCACTCCATTTATTTCCTCCAAGAGTTCCTTCCTATTTTCAGCCATCTCTTCTTTCAGTTGGTCTTCTACCTTCTTAACTTCTCCATGGACATTATCTCTCAATTGCAACAACCGGTCATTAAATCCCTCGGCAGTCTTGACAAACGATTCATGTGTTTCTATTTGTAACTTGGTAACTTTGGCGTCTGTCAATACAATAGCTTCCTCGATATCAACCATCTTATCCTTGATCGAATTTACGGCTTTCTGTTGACCCTCGACGTTTATTTCGACTTGACTCAGTTTCTCCGACAACCTGGCATCTACTTGCGATACTGTTAAAGCGACCTGATCTATCTTTTCTTCCAACTTGTCACTGCGGGTAACTGCTTCCATTCGGACCTCTTCTATCTGCTTCTCTAATCTTTGAGCATTCCTATCGCAGCCCTCTTTAACTATAGTTATCTCTGTCGATAGCTGATCCTTGATACTGACCATCTGGTCCCTGACTTCTTTAAATTGTTCATTGACACCTTGAAATTGTTCATTCGCACTCTCCTTAACTTCCCTAAATTGTTCATTCGCACTCTCCTTAACTTCCCTAAATTGTTCATTAGTGCTCTCCTTCGCTTCCCTAAATTGTTCATTCATGTCCTCCCTCAGTTCATTCATGAATTCGGTCATAAGACCCTTCATCACCTCCACATCTACCATATTATCTTTCTGAGAAAACGGGCCTTCCCTCTAACCATGTGCCGTGGATATGAGAAAGAATAAGTTCAAATTTCCATAATTATTATCATATAATTTAATTCCAGCTTCTTTACTTTACGTTACGTGGATAATATCAATCAAAAATTTGGCCAAACATTGCCATCTAGAAGCTGTCCCTATTTCATCTACATTTTGCCAAAGTTCTATACAAAGAAAACTAAACCCGGAAAAAAAATTCACAAACCACTAATTAACACAGCCCCAAAGAAATTTAACATCGAACCACCGAATATCGCGATACTATCATTGGGCTTTCGAATTATTAAGTACTTCACATACAGTACATGCCAGTATACAAACACATGCCCTCAGCATTACGGCGGATATGACCGAAACAATGGCCCATATCGTCGTAAACTGACACCATAACATTTGTTACTGCCATTTTCCACAACTTGAGACCGAGGTCATCTCATCCTTCCACGAAAATCTACAATTATTCTTAACTATTGCCCCTGGCTGAATTTATTTGAAGAATAAACCAGACATTTTTAACCTCGTTTGGATTTAACACAATCCCTCTATTCTTTTGGGCATTTCTATTAAGTGACTGCCATGAGCCTATGTCCATAACAATGGTACTCACGATCTGTTCTCATTCAGTTTCACAAAATAATCTACATTTACATGTCACTCATAAAATATCTAACAAAATCGTGAAACCCGAAATTTAGGATTTTTACAAAAAAAATTCCAAAATTTCTATCATCACCATGATCAACTTGGTTCCACTTAATGGGTAAACACACAATCGTGCCCCACGTCACGGGCGACAACTCAACCCTCTACCCTTCCTGCCTTTGAAATGTGGCGCCGGCTCGAGACATCCCAGGGTCGCTGACTGGGTACTACCCTCAGAGATATCTTCAGATATTATAAACTAACCTTAAATTAATCAAGCGGGAAGGATAAAAGAGAAGAAATAAAATAATTAAATAAAAATCCGAATGAGAACATTTACGAATGCAAAATTTATTGAAAAGGCTAAACTTTGGCAAAGCAAATATACTTCTATACAAACAATAAACTCTTCGGACCAAATATTGTTCACAACCTCTATCACCCTCGACTATAAAATATCAACCTCATGACTCATAGATTTCAAATCCTTCTAAACACATTACTTCATCTTTATTACAATTCCCTTTCATCTTATTCATCAACTCTACTTCAGTACTTCAAAATTTTAATCCAATTCCATTCCACTCATATTTTGGTAACACCATATTTCAAAATTTTCAATAATAAAATATTATAATAATCTATCATCATGACCTTTGTTAATTTGTCAAAGTACCTTTTTAAAATGTTAATACAACCAAACTTCTTCCGTTCATTCTTTGAATAACAAATTCGTATTTGCTCTCCATACCTTTAAGTTATTTCCTCACCATATTATAAACCTTGTAGTTACCATTTACTAAATACCAAATTATTTATTTAAATACACTCTTCAAAATGAAATGTATGAGGCTGTGTAAATTCATTAAGCAACATCCGCCGTATAATTCACAACTCATCTTTAATTAATTAAATCCATTAAATTCATTATAATTTACAAATTCGCAGTTATCAATGTCGGTATAATTGTTACCTTGAAAATCATAAATTTATCCAATTACGTTTGTTAGATTTGGTAATTCAATCCAAAAAATTTTATATATCATAAAATTATTCATCACAAATTTTATCTAAAATAGTCCCTATTATTATTTGAGTCCGAAACTATTTAACTTATTCTTTCTCAGTACCATCCTCCCCTCATATAATGCTGATAATATGGAACACACGCACGAAATCGAAAAGTAACCCTGACATAAATAAATTAAATTAATTTACCCATTCATTAAAATGATAAATATCTCACATATGCTTAATTAGCTGTTTTATCATACACAAAACATATGCCTACCCTGTAGCAAGAAACCCTATACTATAATGTTAAATACATCTTAACCTACACTGATTCTACAGACAATGGGATGAACCTCATTGCCGCAAGTATAAACAACCACCGTGAACTGAATTCAACATCACAAGAAATATTGCAACTGCAAAATCAAAATTTGCATTGCCCACATATTGAAGAACATATAACATAAACAAACACAACATAATTTCAATCAATAGTCACAGGGAAAATCATTATACACTGGCTCGGCCGGGCATCGAACTCCGACCCTCAACATGGCATCATTACAGTGACCTATCATTACACTTGCCGCAATGATCTGTCACGAAGTCTAGCTATCATTATTTAATCTAATTGTGCTGTCCTGAGTTCCACAAACAGAATTTTCTTACGGATGAATGCGATATTTTGTTACTTATAAGACCTTACTACAGCTGCCATAGCCTCTCTAATACACAACGCGCCGTCCTGGTCTGCTGCCTTATCTCACGTCCGACTCATTTCATTGACACGGCATTCTAACATGTTCGCACCCACTTAAATTCTCTCTCTCTCTACTCTAAATGAAGCCATATGTTCCTCCACAATATCATGCGCCTGTGCGAACAGTTACTAATTATATAATACTCTCAATATATTTTATTCATTTCATATTTCACGTATTATTCTACATTTCTCACTCCATTATCAGGAACACGTATATCATTATGCCGGTATTTACATATATATATGGCGCTACACAATCATTGGTTCGACTCTTGCGGTCGGCATTTTGTGTCTTAGAGGTCCCTATTTCAACACTAGCTAACTACTTCTCGGAAAAATTTTAGGATGACAATTATTCCCTATAGCACAAAATTTCTCATTGATTAACGGTGCACGTTACTTACTGATGACATATATTTTCCAAAATCCCACTGTAATGTGCCAGAAAGTCCAGGTTCGAATCATGGGTCAGTGAAAATTTTCTTGACGAACTTTTCATGCGACATGCCAGGTTAATCTATCTATTCCCTCTAACTAATCCTTACTGATGCCTCCTACGTCATTGAATATTCACACACGCACACGCTAATATTTGCTAGAAGATCACGCACTGAGAAAAAAAAACCATGTTTCACACCCGTAATGGAAAATCATTATTTACACACATTATTTCCACACTCGCGAAGACCATATTTTAACACACGCTAATATCACAATATGTACACCCCCCTAGGCATCAGCATAAAATAAAACCTAAAAAAAAAACCTAACTATCCTTGCTACAGTACTTATAAAGGAAAATAAACAAATAATCATGCATTAATTTATTTACAGTTAACAGCTAATCATGCACATGCTAGATAATGAATCAGGGTACTTATCGACTCGACGACGCTCCATACTCAGCTCCACGGCCTCATGGTTTCAGGTCGGCCCCATGATGTACTTAAGCCATCATGCTAACGGCCTCAACCTGAACCCATACCATTCTCCACAACCATGGTCTTCACTCTCGTTGCTTTCATGAAATCACACGCTCATCACTTCTTACTACACTAAAATACATATTAAAAAAACACAGATATAGTTAAATTATTCTAGCACATACACTTATTCACAATTGTAATATACACTTTGTCTCTGCTTTCCGCGAGTTTACACGTGGCACTGCGATGCGTCCTTGTTTGATCTCGCTCCGATCCTAATTTTCAGTTAATGTTGTAAAAATTCACCTTCTTGAATTTACAAAAATTTCGGTCATTATTGAGTTAAATGCAAAGTCTATCGGACCCGTAGTATCTTCGACAGCTAGTTATTTGATAGGAAATGCTCTAGATTAGGGTTCTCGTGAACCACATACACGTACGTCCGACACGTTCAAATTTCCATAGCAGAGTGTCTGTTCTTAGCGGCTCGCGTCCTCTCCATGCACGCCGGATTCTGGATATGGAGCTCGGGGAACCCCATTAACAATGATGTAACATCCCGTCACATATGCCTGCGATTATTTATTCCAATAAATTGTTGCAAATACGCCGTCTTTAATTATTGTTCTCAAAATGGTTTAATCTTGTTTTCACCTTATCCCCTGGTGGATTTAATTATTTTAGAAGTCATTTATGTGGCACCCATCTTTAATTTACCCCCATCATTCCAAAACCTGCTCTGCTGCGATTCGCTGCCTGAAAATGTTGCCAACTTAAATCTGGTGACTTTTGTCATCACACCTCATGGAATATTCCAATGCTTTCCATTTCATCATAAGATGACCTTGACACGTGGAACTATCTTTAAACCTGGGCAAGCGAAATGGCGCCACACATCCGGCCTACAATGTAACTGCGGCTATTCCCTCATATGCCATTTTTTTAATTTCTAATATTTTTAAAGACAATGATATGAGCCAATTGGGCTCAATACATACATACATACATACATACATACATACATACATACATACATACATACATACATACATACATACATACATACATACATACATACATACATACATACATACATACATACATACATACATACATACATACATACATACATACATACATACATACATACATACATACATACATACATACATACATACATACATACATACATACATACATACATACATACTGTGACCGTATGCTTCTATCCAAGTGGCTGAATGCAGAGTTGTATGGCAAGAGTCTGGTTTCTTTTTGTCGGCACGGCACGTGGTAGCTTTCCGGAGTGAGGCGGCGACATGTTTCAAACGAGAGGGGAGCGAACTTGTTTGGATCAGAAAATAAAAATAAAAAAGAAGCGAAGAGAAAAGAAATAGCTGGAATATGTACACTTACAGCTGCACCTTATAAATGTAAGAAATGTATTATTGGCGATGTCGACGGCACGATATATTTGTACTTACGAATGTGTATAAATATGAAACTAGACCGTACAGTGGTAACGATATCATGTTTAAATTATAATATTAGTAACGGAATTTATATTTGACCCTGAATGGTGTACGTGTGGTTTTAAAATAATTAATTAAAGGAGCTGACAAGAATTCAGTATCTGAACTGACTTGTACTTCCGACGATCACTGGGGGTAAGGTGCTACTTAAAGGAGGACATACGCGTGCTCATTCTCATTCTATTCTCCGTCTATGATCATTACAATGGTCAACGAGAACGTCGCTACACATCGTCCGAGAACGTCATTCTACATTCAGATTTCACCAGGGGCAGTGAAGACGTTTATCCAGTGTCAATTATATGCTTAGAAAATTGTGCCAGTCTCTACTACTACTATTAAATGTACTCGACCAACAGGCGTCGAATGTATGCGGATAACTAATAATATGTACGTGTTTTTCAATGTCAATTCGTAGGATTGTGCCTAGAACTATTTCTAATTTATTCTGTACAAGTTTCAGCGAAATCATCTGGAAGTGTGGAGTTCAAGAGGACCTCAATAGCCTACATTACAAGGAGATGGAACTTACAACTGAGTTCTACCCATATTTTACCACGCGTTTCTAAACCAGCAGATCGTCGCCAACGGAGGAGAAATGCAGGAATTTCAACCCCAGACAGATCAATTAAGGACGTCACGAGCTACACATGAAGCCTATAGTATAAGTCAAGTCGACTACGTCCTTATTTAATATCTGTTCTATGTAATAATTTATTTATACCTTTATTCTTTTGGTGTGGTCTCATAGTCTAGTAGTTGATCTATTTCTTATATTACTTCATTTAATTGTTCTCAGATGTCCGAGTTAAGAAGTGAAATTTTGTTCGAGTATGTGAGTCATATTCCTAACCACGTGTTACAGATTTCTGAAATGAGGGATCATTGAATGTTTATCCATGTGTTATCATAACCATCCTTTCTTATTTAATAAACTTTCTAGCATTAGTGCGTTAATCTGTGTCGTAGGAATTTATTGAGATAATATTTTCCATTTATTTTTCGATATTTCGGTGATATTTGGACTTACATTCATACCTCACGGCAATTGTCGTATGTCGTCAGGATGTTAATTCTGGAATAGGATCATGAATTAATTGGGAGTATGTAAGCAGAACTGTATATGACCTTGAATGGTATATTTAATCATCGAGACGAATTTAATGAAAGTCAGACTTGTTTCTTGGATGCTAGCAAATGTTCTTCAAGTTTTGTGATAAGTTGTAAGTTTGTAATTGTGCTATGAATTTATGGTGAATTAATATATATTACAAGAGTCGTCAGATAGTGAATTACGATGTTTTTCGTGTGATGATATTTTATTACGTGACGTTGAAGTTTGATGGAGATAAATTATAGTTCTTGGAGAATACAAATTTGTAGTCGCTTTGATCAAGTCTTGTGATGACGATAGTAAGAATATGTTAGTAGGCGTACTCCAGAATTCTGATTTAATTTCTATGAATAGATTTATCCTGTTGTAAGTTGTGGAAATCATTGATTCGAAGCCACGAATGTTTTGTGTGAATATTAACTGGAAAATGATTGAATTTGGACGTAGATTCTAAGATGAATATCCATATCAGACTGTAGTTCGATACCAGGCGAACTCACTTTAATCGCACGAATTCTTAACCACATGGTGACTTCATATTTTCAGTAATATCTCAGAATGGAATTCATTGGAGAGTGGGAATGTTAATTCATACGTAGGCGTGGTGTAAATAATGTAAATAGTTCTTCTATAGAATATTTCACGTAGTTAGTTGATAGAATTAGCCAAATTTTTGTAGTCATTAGATATGTCTTGTAAATTTCAGATATATGTGCGGTATTGCCAGATGCAAGAATCAATTATATTTTAGTTACTTATAATTCATGCTACTGACCGCATTTCAGCGTTGATAAATTTTTATTTAAATGGTTTTTGAGGAGAATTATTAATTTCAATTCATTAGGAATGACCACAACGCTATCGTTAAATATTAATTCTCATAAAGAGATAATTGAGAGTAATTTAGAACAGATATACCCGACGAATCGATTTAATTTTTACTTCTTTTCTAACGTATATTCAAGTCAAATTTACATGATAATAAATACTTTTCAAGAGTGTAATTTCACTAAAACATCATTACGGGGAAATTTAATTTTGTGAAAATTAATATTTTCCATTTCAAACACTTCATTAAAATTTAATGTATTTTTCAGATCTGTCCGAGAAATTATACTCGACGGCCTCGTTTCCTAAGATTCAAAATTTTAAAATTGTGAAATAGTCCGATAAACAAAAAATATGTTCATAAATCAATTCTGTTAGAATTGTAGGGCAAATAAGTCGAATGTACCATCCCATTTGTTTGAATTATTTTTATGTCACGTCAAGAATCTCCAGTAATTTAGTTTTACGTAGCGATCATTTCTCACAATCAGAGCTAGTCAGGATGGCAAAAAAAATTTTATTTTATGAATAAACCATGTAATAATTCCATCTGATATCGATTATTTTCTTATTTCCGAACCTACTGTTTAATCCTGCCATTTGTGTTAATTCAGCCATTCATGTCAATTTCAAACTGAGCACCCCTGGGGTGCCTCTTATTCTCCGACGTCTATACGGGCGCAATACATACATACATACATACTTCATTATAAAATGTTATGCCTTTCAGCGTTCAGTCTGCAAGCCTCTGCGAATTTACTAAACCCCGCCAGAATCCTCTGTTTCTAACTAGTTCTGTGTCCTCGTTTAGTTCTGTACCTCATTGTTAAATCGTTAGAAACTGAGTCTAACCATTGTCATCTTGGTCTCCCTATACTTCTCTAACTCCCTATAGCAGTCTCCATTATCCTTCTGGGCTACCTGTGCTCCTTCATTCGCCTCACATGACCCCACCACCGAAGCCGGTTTATGCGTACAGCTTCATCCATCGAGTTCATTCCTAATCTAGCCTTTATCTCATCATTCCGAGTACCCACCTACCACTGTTCCCACCCATTTGTACCAGCAATCATTCTCGCTCCTTCCACGTCTGTTACTTCTAACTTGTAGCTTTCACTTCCCTACAGCAAAGTTGGTCTGAAAACAGATCAAGGGAAAGATAATTTCGTCCGGGAGCTGACTTCCTTCTTACAGACGTTGATCGCTACTGTGAGCTCACTGCATTAGCTTTATTGCACCTTGATTCAATCTCACTTACAATACTACCATCCTGGGAGAACACACATCGTAAATACTTGAAATTATCTACCTGTTCCATCTTTGTAACCCAAATCTGACATTCAGTTCTCTAGGATTTCTTATCTACTGACACCCATTTAGTCTTAGGCTAATTTTAATATATTACTCACTGCACCTATTTTCAAGTTCCAAGATATTAGACTGCAGGCTTTTGGCACAATCTGCCATTAAGACCAAGTCGTCAGCGCGGGCCAGACTGCTTACTACATTTCAATCTGCCTGAATCCCTCCCTGACACTTTATACCTTTCAGCAGATGATCCATGTAAACTTTGAACAACAAAGGCGAAAGATTACAGCCTTGTCTTACCCCTGTATGTACTTTGAACCAAGAACTCATTCTACCATCAATTCTCACTGTAGCCCGATTGTCAACATAAGTGCCTTGCTTTTAATAATCTACCCTTAACCCCATCGTCCCCCAGTACGGCGAACATCTTTTCTCTCGGTACCCTGTCATATCCTTTCTCTAGATCTACGAAACATAAATATAATTGTTTATTCCTCCCGTAGCATTTTTCAGTTACCTGGAGTGTATTTTTTGTTAGTGACTTTACGACACAGTTAGGTCTTATGGGGACTGGGATAGGAAAGGGCTAGGAGTTGGAAGGAAGCAGCCGTGGCCTTAATTAGGGTACAGCCCCAGCATTTGCCTGGTGTGAAAATGGGAAAACTCGGAAAACCATTTTCAGGGCTGCCGAAAGTGGGATTCGAACCCATTATCTCCCGGATGCAAGCTCACAGCTGCGCACTCCTAACCGCACGCCAAATCGCCCGGTACTTGGAGTATACTGAAAATATGACCCTGAGGAACTATTATAAAAAAAGTTGTGGAATTTTTACAACTTCTTTTTCTAGTGGTTAAACGTCACACTAAGACATCGAAGGTTTTCGGCCACGCAAGGATGGAAAAGAGCTAGGATTGGAAGGGAAGCGGCCGTGGCCTTAACCTAGGTACAGCCCAGCATTTTCCTAGTGTGAAAATGGGCATCCACGGGAAAACATCTTAAGACTACAGACGGTAGGATTCGAACCCACCATCTCCCGAACACAGGCTAAAAGCTACGCAACCCTTCCCGCATGGGTGACTCGCTCGATTTTTTACAACTAATTGAATTGTGCAGAATTGTGATCAGTGTAGATGACGATACAATTCAACATACTTGCGATAAATACCAGGTGGCTCCCGAACGCCGTACTTTCTACTTACAAATGTTCCGCATGCACAAATGATGAATGGGATATCTACCAACTGATTTTTCACAGTGGCACTACTGCCAGCGGGTAGGTTACGTCAGAATATGAAGAGATAAGGACCAGCCTGTCGCTCGCAGCATGTTACTCAGCGTTGCAGGTCTAATGCATATTTCTAGGCTGGTGTATGGTACAGCCGCACTATATTTGCTGTCAGCATATCGGCAATGGATAGTGTGTTCAGCAGCGACAACATATTTTTTTGACAAGGTCGTGGACACTGCCGCGCGCAACCGTCAGTCTGGCAGTCTCGTTTAGTGTCTGTTAGTTTCTTAGTGTGTATTCAAATACTAAATGATTTTAATTGCATGTCCGACTCGTTGGCTGTACTGTCAGTATACTGGCCTTCTGTTCAGAGGGTTCCGGGTTCGATTACCGGCCGGGTCGGGATTTTAACCTTAATTGGTTAATTCCAATGACACGGGGGCTGGGTGTGTGTGTTGTCTTCATCATCATTTCATCCTCAACACGACGCGCAGGTCGCCTACGGGAGTCAAGTAGAAAGACCTGTACCTGGCGAGCCGAACCCGTCCTGGGATATCCCAGCACTAAAAACCATACGACATTTCATTTCATTTTAATTGCATAATCATGCCGTACTTCTATTTAATTGCATGCAGGCCGTGGGGTTAGGGGCGCGCAGCTGTGAGCTTGCACGCCACGGCCTCTTCCTTTCCACGCGTAGCCCTTTCCTGTCTCATCGTCGCCATAAAGTCGTATCTGTGTCGGTGCGACGTAATGCCAATTCTTCTTCTTAATCTGCTTACCCTCCAGGGTTGATTTTTCCTCGGACTGAGCGAGGGATCCCACCTCTACTGCCTAAATGTCGGTGTCTTGGAGGGTGAGACATTGGGTTGTATACAACTGGGGAGGATGACCAATACCTCGCCCAGGCGGCTAAACAGGGGCCTTGGTGGGTGATGGGAAGTTTGGAAGGGTTAGACAAGAAAGAGGGAAGGAAGAGGCCGTGGCCATAAGTTAGGGACCATCCCGGCGTTTGCCTGGAGGAGAAGTGGGAAACCACGGAAAACCACTTCAAGGAGGGCTGAGGTGGCAATCGAACTCACTTCTAACCAGTCGACCTCCCGAGGCTGAGTAGACCTCGTTCCAGCCCACGTACCACTTTTCAAAACATCGTGGCAGAGCCGGGAATCGAACCCGACCCTCCGGGGATGGCAGCTAATTACACTAAGCACTACACCACAGAGGCGGACGTAAAACCAATTGTAAAATAAATTCAATTTTAATTGTAATTTCAACGGGAGATAACACCAACGTTCCTTTCACTGGGCTAAATTATTTGTTTCGTGTTATGTTATTTATTAAGTAAATTTATTTAACTTGTCCCGTGGTTTGGTTGTGAGACCTGGTGAAAATTTTAGTATAAAGCATTTAATCACAGTCTCAAAAAGTATTATTACAAATAAACCACGGGGCAGGTTAATTACGTTTACATAATAAATTACATAACACAAACGAAAGAATTTAGTCCGGTGAAAGTAAAGTTGGTATTATCTCCCGTTGAAATTACAATTAAAATTTTTTTTACAATTGACTTTACGATGCAGCGACACAAATAAGACTTATGGCAACGATGAAACAGGAAAGGGCTACGCGTGGAAAGGAAGAGGCCGTGGCCTTAATTAAGATACGGCCCCAGCCCTTGGCCTCGGAAATCCATCTTCAGGGCTGGTGACAGTGGGATTCGAAACCACTATCTCCCGGGTGCAAGCTCACATTTGCGCACCCCTAACCACACGGCCAGCTCGCCCGGTACAATTAAATAGACGTACGGCATGATTATGCAATAAAAGTCATTTAGTATTTGAATACACACTAAGAAACTAATTGGCACTAAAAGAGAGTGCCAGATTGATGAATGAGCGCGGCAAGCGGATGAATTATAACTCAGGGTCCACGACCTTTCCCAAAAAATATGTACCGCTACTACCTTTCTTCACAGCACATGCAAAATTTCCACTACCTGCCGTAGCGCTATACAAATCATTTAGCCGCGACGAACGGCATTTTGTGCGCATTTCCGCCAATAATTATGTTAATAATTAAAATATAAAGGAAAGAATTAACAGACAAGGCAAGAAGGCTTGTACAAATAGTTTTTTAAAATAATTCCTAGTTGGCTAAAGTGAAAAAAATGTTATGTTTACTCCACAAAGTGGGGGGGGGGGGAGGGTGCCACTGTCCCTCCTCGCCCCATCCCCTAATCACCGCTACTGTTTGTAAACACGCCAAAGATGTAGAAAAGGAAATTTAATAACTTACTAATTTATAAACGTGTAGAAATTCCTTTCGATAATAGAGTTGCTTGTATGAAACAAAAACTAATACTGTTCGGTGAAATACGTGTGTAGGGTGCATTGGCCTACGTCTGTTTGGAGCTTCGGCTGCATTCCGACCAGGTTGTCCAGATTAAAATAATGTCCGTGTATTTGTCGCTGCTGAACACACTATCCATTGCCGATATGCTGACAGCAAATATAGTGCGACTGTACCATACACCAGCCTAGAGATTTGCGCTGAAAAACGATGTTTACTATTGCAAGGGGTGCATTAGACCTGTAACGCTGAGTAACACCCTGCGAGCGACAGGCTGGTCCTTATCTCTTCATATTCTGACGTAACCTACCCGCTGGCAGTAGTGCCCCTGTGAAAATCAGTTGGTAGACATCCCATTCATCATTTGTGCATGCGGGACATTTGTAAGTATCAAGTACGGCGTTCGGGAGCCACCTGGTATATGCCAATTTATAAACAGAAGCTGAATTGTCGAGAGCAATCGTCGTGCTGACCACACGACACCTCGTAATATGCTGCCCTTCGGGCTGAGCAGCGGTCGCTTGGTAGGCCAAGGCCTTTCAAGCGCTGTAGTGCAACAGGGTTTTAATAATAATGTTATTGACTTAACGTCGTATTAACTGCTTTTACGTTTTTCAGAGATGCTAAGGTGCCGGAATTTTATCCCATAAAAGTCTCCTTTACATATCAGCAAGTACTGACACGAGACGGGTGTATCTGAGTACATTCAAATACCAGTGGACTCTGCCGAGATCGAACCAAACTAACTTAGACTCAGAAAACCAGCACTCTACCATCTGAACCACTTATTCTGCCCTTTCACAAAAGAGAGAGCAACCAAGTACACTATTAAGATCTTGTGACCGTTAGCCACATAAGTCACTGGTGTAGGCCTAATCCCAACACTTTTATTTTCCACTTCTAAAATCTCACGTAAATTGTCATCTCTCTACCCGCAGTCACTTTTGTGAGGATATAGAAATGACGTCACTGAACTATCACGTGCCCATAGCAGAGGAATGTGAAATAAGGACATTAACTCGAGAGGTTTTAGAGCGATGGTTCAGAATACATGTCTATTTAAACAATGGCCACTGAATCATTAACAAAGTGACTGGAAGGGGGATAGGTTTGAATTCCACCGTCAGACATGCTAGAAATGGTCTACCCTCGTTTTCCATTCTAAATCCTCGTAAATGTTTGGATGCAAGTTGTTTTAATAGACTACAGCCATATCGTTCTAAACTATCCTGTTTTCTGCAGGCGTCATAGAGGGAGAGAAATCATTTGGGCGATTGATCATTTTCACCGATTCTGTGCTTGAACGAACAGGATCAGCTTCGTACTTCATTGCCAGCATCATGATTATAATAGACGTTTCACGGTAAACTTCTATTATCATCGTATGTATGAGGTTCAAATACACGCAATACAAGCCATTGGAGATACAGTTCGTCACTTAGTCCGACTGCGAGGTGGGAGAAATTGATTATGAGCCAGAGAAAGAAAGAGGAAAGATAAACGGTATGTCATTTCGAGTGAGAGGCGGAGCTGGTTGTCAATGAGAGAAAGTTAGAGGAAAAGAATGAAAGAGACAATCCTTAGTACGAATATGAGAAAGAACATAGTGGATAATTCACCAAAGAAAAACAAGAAAATAGGAAGAGATGAAGGAAGGAAGGAAGGAAAGAAGGAAGGAAGGAAGGAAGGAAGGAAGGAAGGAAGGAAGGAAGGAAGGAAGGAAGGATGAAGAAATGGAGATATGAAGAAAGAAGAGACGGAATAACTGAAGCCGGTATCATTCGAATAAAATAACGAAAAACCGATGTTTATTTGATTTCATACTAAAGAATGGTAAAAGAGACCTCAAGATCCGGAGTAACATCAATGAAGATAAAGAGGAAATTAGACGGAGCGAACTGGGTGAAAGACAAAAGCTCAACACAAAGGAGGCCGGATACGGCAAACAAATTAAAATACTGTTCCCTCTTAAAAGCAATTTGAGATGAAAAACAGGATGCTGATTATTTTATGAACTGTAATTTTATTTTGAAAAATATTATTTCGTGTGGCTATTTCTAGCCTGGTGCAGTCGTTGCAAAGCTATGTCCTAGGTGCGAGCGTCCAGCGTATTGTGTGTGGTGTATACATTGCAGGAATATTGGGGAGAGCACAAATACCCAATCCCCGTGCTAAGGGAATTAACCATTAACTGAATATGTCCAGAGTTTTACAAAATTGTTCAGGAACATTGTATTTTCTATGACGGAGATTGTCAATCGCCCAGTCGGCAGCTCTGCGAGCTTGTCTCTCGCCAAGCACAAAATATAAATACCAATACGTAGGTCTCCCTATGTCTTACCTTCTATGGCCAAATTCATTATTTTACTGAAAACAGAGAGATGTAAGGAAAGTTTTCTTTGCAAACTCACTTTCTTCTTACAGAATGTCGGTGATGGCAACTGCGAGCTCACTACATTAGCTTTGCTACAACTTGCTTCAGTTCCACTTACTATAGTATCATCCTGGGAATTAACATCATACATACTTGAAATAGTCAACTTGTTCCAGTTTCATATTCTCTATTTTCGTTCAATTCTCTTTAGGATTTTCCCCTAACTGAAATAGCTTTACTTGGAAATGCAAATGTTTATATAATACACGCTGTATTTCTTTTCAAGGTCCAAGATTTTAGATCGCAAGTTTTTAACACAGTTTGCCATTGAAACCATGTCATCATAGTTCAAACTGCTTGCTATAGTTTCGCTCAACTGAATCCTCCCTCGCCAGTTTATAGGATGTATTACAGGTTCATGTTCTCCTCTGTGGTATAGTGGTTAGTGTGATTAGCTGCCATCCCCGAAGGCACGGGTTCAATTCCCGGCTCTGTCACGAAATTTGAAAAATGGTACGATGGCTGGAACGGGGTCCACTCAGTCTCGAGAGGTCAAATGAGTAGGGGGGAGGGGTTCGATTTCCACCTCAGCCATCCTCGAAGTGGTTTACCGTGGTTTCCCACTTCTCCTCGAGGCAAATGCCGGGATGGTAGCTAACTTAAGGTCACGGCCGCTTCCTTCCCTCTTACTTATCTATCCTTTCCGATCTTCCCACCCCCACAACGCCCTATTTAGCATAGCAGGTGAGGTCACCTGGGCGAGGTGCTGGTCCTTCTTCCAATTGTATCCCTTGACCCAAAGTTTCGCGCTACAGGACACTGTCCTTGAGGCGGCAGAGGTGGGATCCCTCGCTGAGTCTGTGGGAAAAACCAATCCTGGGGGTAAACGGATAAAGAAAGAAAGAAAGAAAGAAAGAAAGAAAGAAAGAAAGAAAGAAAGAAAGAAAGAAAGAAAGAAAATAAATTACATCAAGAAATCCTCTCAGAGCCCTGAATGAAGAACATGAGTACGGTCTCTGTGGTCAATTATTAATTAAAATTACAGAGTCTGATACCTCAGGATCTCCTGGACATCTGGGCATGTTTCTTAAGAGACTCAGGGACTATAGAGGGCCGTAGCAGCGTCAGGTGGTTGCAAACCTAGACGACACAGACTAGTGAAGTACCTGATCTGAATAAAACATTCTGCTACGATTTGCTTTTGATTCGGCGAACATTTTTACTATATTCAAGAAGTTTCTTGTACATATATGCTATTATTATTAATAATAGGTTTTCAATGATATTTCCACCGTTGCAGCTCTTCACAATATAATTCAAGCACAGCACAGATATGAAGATTATTCTTATTTGTTGAATTTTACCCCCTTCCCTCTCCTACGTTGTGCATATCCCTGTTGTCCCTTGGAATTGAAAAAAAAAAGCGTTCACCCTACTCATGCTAACGATCAGACTTGTACTGCCCGTCAAGTGGTGGAGGGCATTTGCCGGCTATTCCAATATCAATTGAGGGAGACAGTCGACATTTCAAATTCCGTCGGATATCAAAGTTTAGTTTATGGTTGTGAGTGACATTTGATTAAAGGGAAGCGGAAAGTCCGGTCTGTCTGAAGTGGCCATTGTTGGCAGGAAAATTAAAGTCGACCTGCTTGCTATTAGCTTTCATTTGTTTCTTGTCTCGTCCGACACAGATGACTAGAACTTATGGATAAATTCCTTTGTTCGTGTAAATACCAGAGAATAAAGGGAGGTTATCATAGCCAATCACTGATCCAGACTCTATGTTCAAGACAATACATTTTTAAATACAAGAACGGAGAAAAATTATACAGCGATATTTCGCTTTTTAAATTAAAAGCGAAAATCAAGCTCGTACTTTTACTGGAATGTTGATATCGTGACCATTGCCAAGGGACCTCTAGCTTCAGGAAGAATCCAAATCACAAGGGCTTAAATTATAATTGCAGAAATACCGCAGATTTTGCTAGTATTTGAACCACAGATGCTATGGAGATAAATCAGTGACGATGTCATTCAGCTATCAAGTCTCTCGTTAATTGGTTTTACTCCGTAGACATATTTAAGTAATGAGTTATAGAGGTTTCTTAAGCTGTACGGAAATAATGAATATGTTGAAATTAATATGCACTGAAGTATAAACTCAAAGCAATTCTGACAATTTCATAAACCGAACGACGAGTTAAGTGACTTATCGCTATCGACTTGTAGTTTCGCGGTGGTGAGTGGCTTTCATCTCAGTCAACAATTATTCCACTAATTTGTTCCATATTCTTCCCTTTCCTATTTTCCGTCCTAACTCCCACAGTCAACTTTATCTTCTTGCGAAAGTGACGATATTAGGTTATTGACCTGAGAGATCCTTCATTTCCATTACCATTCCTGTTTTACACTCTCAGTCCAGAACTCTTCTTCTACATCCTTCGATTAATGTAAGCAGGACATGATGACCTCGTTGTTTTCCTGCAAAACAATCTCCATCAATAAACGAGAAAGGAAAAACACACAACATACAGAATCACGCTCTAATAATTTTCGAAGAACATCTTCAACTATCTTCTCATAGACGTCCAGCAGTTACATGGCAGTGGTATATCTATATAAATACAATCGTAACGACCATGTGTCTGTACATTGACTATTTTGGCGAAATTTTCGTTCAGTTATCCGTGTCAGGTGTAATAATGACATTCTGCATTTATTTTGGCTTTGTTGTCTATTTGTTCGTTTGTTTGTCTGAGTTCTTATAACTTGAAAATTATTGGATGTATTTCCATCAAACTTCATATTTAGAATCGACCTGTCCTTGGGTAGGTTTTACAGTGGATATTGTTTATAAATCCCTGAACTGACTGGGGATTTATACGAAACCGAAACCATGATTTTGCACTGCCACAAAATATACACAACCAAACTTAATGGTATTCTACCTACGGTCATGCCATTTCAGGGTAGGTTACAGGGTTTAAGTAAGGAGCCATTTTACTCTTTTAGATAGAACAGACAATAAGAGAGGTTTTCGTCAACGATTAGTTTTATGAGTATTCAGCCACAGCGCCACTCCCGGTTTCAAATGAACAACAATATGTAACCGAGGAGTAGGGAGAATTACGCAGAACTTAAGACCAGGAATTGTACCATTCAATACACTCTGTGATCATCCTAATTATGTCTTCACTTTGTTCACTTTCATCATACTTCATGTTAGACTGCTGTCACGAGCTTTTATAGAATATCAGTTTAACACGCCGTATTAAACGTTTGAATACAGGGATGTAACATCACATAAATTCATGAAAGAATCATGAAATCTTTTAACAATTCCCGTGCGAAGAACGGTTACATATGCTAGTACACACACATAAATATGATATTTTTAATATGTAGATGGAACATTGTCCGAGTAATGGTTTTATAACAAATCAGGTCAAAGCTGGTTCACCAGACAGAAGAGTATACATTTATCTAACATAATATAGAGCAAGATATCAACGAACCGAGCTTATAAAATTCTCACTGTTGTTGTTAGTGGCTATTGATATTTTACAAGGAAATGCAATGAGATAATTCTAATCACAGGAAGAACGATGAGAGTAACGATTAAATACATTAATGACCCCGTATGCTTCACAAACCTTATACTATAGCAGTGGGAAGCGAACACGAGTTGATCAACTTGAAAGTGAAGAGGTTGATACTACTACTACTGATGATGTAAATTCGTGTCCTCGTCCAGAGATGGCGCAGATCATTTCGGGCACATCCCCATGAGAGATGAATAACATGCTCCTTTTTAACCTCGTGGCAATCTTACATTTCTGGCAGTACCGGCAGAAGAACCCAGGCCTCCGATGAAGACAGCTAATAATTAACCGTTACACTGCGGAGGCGGAAATAATAATAATAATAATAATAATAATAATAATAATAATAATAATAATAATAATAATAATAATAATAATAATAATAATTTTTAAATTTACGCTTCAAGAGGCATTTTTCTAGAATAATTACATTTCTTCCGGTGTTCTTCCCTCTTGGATGAATTATCAGCGTACTGGCCTTCGGCTGAGAGGACCCTGGGATTGATTCCTAACCGGGTCGAAGATTTTACCTACGTATGGTAAATTCCTCTGGCCTAAAGTCTGGTTGTTGTTGTTTGTCTTAATACATATTTTCATCTATAGTCAACACACCACACTATCATTCACCACAGAATCATGCAACAGTGAATGACTCCCTCCACATAGATTTGACGTCACGAAGGACACTCGCCGTAAAATTGGGCCAAATCCACATTAAGTGCTGACCGCAAAAAGCTCATGAAGAAGATGATGTTGTTCAGTTTCTTCCAAGCTGAGAGGCTGACTTTCTGAACCCATAGTGGATTTGATCCTGGCTCAGTCTAGTAATATATCAAAGTGCTAAAATACGTCAGCCTAGAGTCGGCAGATTTACTGGCACGTCAAAGAACACCTGCCGGACAACATTTCTGTCACCTTAGCGTGTAAATAAATAAATAAATAAATAAATAAATAAATAAATAAATAAATAAATAAATAAATAAATAAATAAATAAATAAATAAAAGTAGTTTATGAGTTGTAAAAGTCATTATCATCAATTTCTTTAAATATTTTCATTTTCTACACCTTCATTTGTGTGAATCATAATTTTCCACTGTGAAATATGTGAAATACAAGTAAAGGATAGGAAATATAATTCATTGGTACTCATCTTTCTGATTGGGTAGGATTACTCCTCACAAACTTGCAATCAGATTACGTATGCCGAAAGAATGAAAATCCAACCCGTTCCTTTAAACTGTACCAACGCTTAAGAAACGCTTAAATTTTATTATTATCTATTTATTTTTAAAGCATTTCTATAGGAAACATAATTAAAACAAGATAAACATACAAAGAAATTTTCTGTCGATGTCTAACGAAAGATCACTTCTGTTTTAATGTACATTAATTAAAATGTAAGATTGTTGAACATTATACTGTGTTTCAACTACAGTTAGCTAGCTGATCTTGAGGTTACACTGCTTTAAAAATCCGTGGCACTTTCACCTCATTCAGGGCCCTGCCAAAACGAATGCTTCTCATCCAGATAGTCTGCAAATATCGGATTACACTTGGTCAGCGTAACGTTTTTGGCCGTTTTGATCGGGTCTACTGGTTATCGTTTCAGACAGCTTTTCAGTTACTTTTACGGGCCTGACAGAACTCCATTCCGGTCCTAAGTCCAAGATTAAAACACATAAACTGGTCTGCATAATAATAATAATAATAATAAGAATAATAATAATAATAATAATAATAATAATAATAATAATAATAATAATAATAATAATAATAATAATAATAATATAGGTTTTACGTCTCACTAACTACTTTCTAGGTTTTTTTGCTATTTGCTTTACGTCGCACCGACACAGATATGTCTTACGGCGATGACTTTTTAGGTTTTTAGAGACCCCGAGATGCCGGAGTTTTGTTCCGAAGGATTTCTTTTATGTGTCGATAAATATGACATAAGGCTAACGTATTCGAACTTCGTCAAATATCACCGGACTAAGCCTGAAACGAACCTGCCAAAGCCAGCGTTCTAACGTCTAAGCCACTCAGCCCGGTGACCGGCTGGGAATAGAATCCAGTACCACAGGATAAGAAGCAGCAAGGTTACTCCTACATCAAGAGGATGGCTAACAGTTTATTGAGGTGATTTCAGGCATCAAAAGGCTAAGAACCTCTGTTGTAGATTAAAATGTACATCATTTAGGTAGCACAAACGTATAGAATGTCGAAATTAAATATAAAAAAAAACAAGCAAAAACAACACTCTTATTGGTCGGTTGTACAGTAGTTTGGGGTAGGAAATTCACGTCGATATTCTTCCTTGGCATACTACTACTACTACTACTACTACTACTACTACTACTACTACTACTACTACTACTACTACTACTACTACTACTACTACTACTACTAATTGTACCAGGGGTACACCTTTCCCGGCTATTAAACAACGCGCCTTCTCTTCGGCCATCTATGACCAAAACTTACTTCTTCAATGGTTAAATGGCTCTTCTTCTTAAGACGGCGTCTCCGAACGGAGGTTGACGATCCACACGGCCAGCTCTGATCTTGACATTGCAGCACGAAAGACCTCCTCCGATGTACAACAATGCCATCTTCAACCACGAGTTTCTTCGTCTTCCAATAGACCTTTCCCCATGAATTTTCCCTTCAATAATTAATTGTAGTAACTGGTATTTATCACCTCTCATAAGTATCTTGTTTTTCGTTGTTTTATAACAAGCAATACGTCTGTACAAATACATTTCAAATGCCTCCATTCATTTCTCAGTATTTGGGTCCAAGGTTCAACTTCCACACCCGTAGAGGACAGAGAATATGCAACAGCGGATCATTCTGATTCTCAGTGACAAGCTGAGGTCTGATCGTATTAAAAACTTTCTCATATTAATGAATTGTTTCCGGGCTTGTTCTATTCTAGATTTAACCTCTTTCTTAGAGTCACAATGACTGCCCAAAATAGTGAGGGTTATTGGGTTTTTCCTTTTAGAGAATACCATAACCTTGGTTTTGGAAGTGTTAATAAACAGGTCGTATTTCTCACTGCATTGAACTAGGCGGTTTATCATGCGTTGAAGGGCAGGTAGCCCATCTGCTATGACGACAGTGTCATCCGCGTATCTAATGTTGTTAATAACTTTTCCATTTATCGTGATACCTCCACAATCATCCCCCAATGCTTCCTTGAAGATTGCCTCAGAATAAATATTGAACAGAAGAGGAGATAATACACAACCTTGACGTACACCTTTTATGATTGAAGGTATGCCTGAAGTTCCTTGATCTGTTTTGACATCTGCTGTCTGATTCCAGTATAGTTTACTAATTACGCGTAGATCATTGCGATCAATATCGAGTTGTTGAAGAATCGTGATTAACTTCTGATGTTTAATACAGTCAAATGCCTTTTTGTAATCTATAAAGCAAGCATAAACATCCACGTTCATGTCCATGCACCGCTGTGTTAATACATTTAAGGAGAAAAGTGCTTCATGCGTGCTACGCGTTCCTAAAACCAAATTAACTCTGATCCATGCGAGATTCGCATTTTCTTTTATATATTTGAGAGTGTATGATCCGGAGGAAAAGTTTGAGTGCATGGGACATAAAACTTATCAATCGATAGTCATCATAATGAGATGAGTTGAACTTCTTCGGTAGCGGAATGTTGATTTTAGCCAGCCATATGATATCTTTTCTGAGGCATGGATTTGATTAAATAATGATAGTATGATGTCAGGGCCGATAGATTCCTATTATATCATGACTTTATGAACTTCGGCGTAAACTCTATCTAGGCCCGTGGCTTTACCATTCTTCTGAAGTTTTGTAGCATGTACAACTTCATTCTCAGTTATTTCAGGGCAAATTTCATTTATTCTTTCATCATCCCTGTCATCTTGAAAAAGAGATTTGATGTATTTCTGCCATCTTTTGAGCTTCTCTTCTACACCTAAGAAGATTTCATTGTTGTCATTTCTCAGAATTTGGCCATGTCGTGTCCGTTGCAAATCTTTAAGCTCTTTCACCTTTTTATGTAGATTGAAAAATCATGCTTCTCTTGAAGGATATCGATTTCTTTACATTTGTCACACATACACATTTCTCGGGCTTCTCTGCATTTTCTACGTATGGTTTTGTTCAGTTCAGTACTTTGTATTGAATTCGATCTTTTGTTCTATACTTCCTTCTTTCATTCATCAGTTCCAGAATTTCTTCTGTCATCCTATTCTGCTTATTTTTGTTGTTAATGTGTTCTATGTGAACGTATTGTACTTCAATCATGCTGTCTTTGAAATAATTCTATGTGGATTCCACTTCTGTGGGATTTGTTTTTTCTATTGTTTTCATCTTTTTTTCCAGAGCATTTCTCACACTGGCTCTTACATCCTGATACACTAGTCTTTTGATATCAACACGTTTGGATAGTGGAGCATTTCTTATAGCTTTTCTAAATCGGCGCATTCTAAAATCCATTGCTACTGGATTATGAGCACTATTAATATCAGCACCAGGATACGTTTTCACAGATGTCACATATTTCTTGAGATGTTGACCTACCAAAATGAAATCAATTTTATTCCTTATAATATTTGCAGCATCATTGGAAGGTGAAGTCCATGTGTACAGTCGCCTACGAGGAAGCTTGAAGAATGTGTTAGAAATGAACAAGTCATGTTCTGCAAAAAACTGTACCAGTCTGCCTCCTCTGAAATTTCTTATTCCAAGACCATAATTGCCCACTATATTCTGCACCAGATCCAATTTTTGCATTAAAATCTCCCAAGACCAGTGTTATCTCTCCCTTTTTGGCGAGCTTCATTGATTCTTCCAAGGTGCTGTAGAAATATTCTATTTACACTGACTGACAGAGCAAATGCAACACCAAGAAGGAGTGGTTCGAAAGGGATGAAAGTTGGGGAAAAACAGAGACGGCACGGACGAATAATTGATGTTTATTTCAAACCGATATGCAGGTTACACGATGCGCACGGCATCGACTCAGTAGGATGTAGGACCACCGCGAGTGCGAATGGTGTCCTGAGGGATGGTTCTCCATTCTCTGTCAACCATTTGCCACAGTTGGTCGTCCGTACGAGGCTGGGGCAGAGTTTGCAAACGGCGTCCAATGAGATCCCACACGTGTTCGATTGGTGAGAGATCCGGAGAGTACGCTGGCCACGGAAGCATCTGTACACCTCGTAGAGCCTGTTGGGAGATGCGAGCAGTGTGTGGGCGGGCATTATCCTGCTGAAACAGAGCATTGGGCAGCCCCTGAAGGTACGGGAGTGCCACCGGCCGCAGCACATGCTGCACGTAGCGGTGGGCATTTAACGTGCCTTGAATACGCACTAGAGGTGACGTGGAATCATACGCAATAGCGCCCCAAACCATGATGCCGCGTTGTCTAGCGGTAGGGCGCTCCACAGTTACTGCCGGATTTGACCTTTCTCCACGCCGACGCCACACTCGTCTGCGGTGACTATCACTGACAGAACAGAAGCGTGACTCATCGGAGAACACGACGTTCCGCCATTCCCTCATCCAAGTCGCTCTAGCCCGGCACCATGCCAGGCGTGCACGTTTATGCTGTGGAGTCAATGGTAGTCTTCTGAGCGGACGCCGGGAGTGCAGGCCTCCTTCAACCAATCGACGGGAAATTGTGCTGGTCGATATTGGAACAGCCAGGGTGTCTTGCACATGCTGAAGAATGGCGGTTGACGTGGCGTGCGGGGCTGCCACTGCTTGGCGGCGGATGCGCCGATCCTCGCGTGCTGACGTCACTCGGGCTGCGCCTGGACCCCTCGCACGTGCCACATGTCCCTGCGCCAACCATCTTCGCCACAGGCGCTGCACAGTGGACACATCCCTATGGGTATCGGCTGCGATTTGACGAAGCGACCAACCTGCCCTTCTCAGCCCGATCACCATACCCCTCGTAAAGTCGTCTGTCTGCTGGAAATGCCTCCGTTGACGGCGGCCTGGCATTCTTAGCTATACACGTGTCCCGTGGCACACGACAACACGTTCTACAATGACTGTCGGCTGAGAAATCACGGTACGAAGTGGGCCGTTCGCCAACGCCGTGTCCCATTTATCGTTCGCTACGTGCGCAGCACAGCGGCGCATTTCACATCATGAGCTTACCTCAGTGACGTCAGTCTACCCTGCAATTGGCATAAAGTTCTGACCACTCCTTCTTGGTGTTGCATTTGCTCTGTCAGTCAGTGTATTCGTCATCTTATTAGTAGTTGGTGCATGTTCCTGAATGATGTTCATTATCCGATGTGATGTTTGAAATCTCAATAGTATTACTCGTTTACTAAGTGGTATAAAATCCAAAACTGATTTTGCAATTGTTGATGAGACAAGCACGAGAACTCCATATCTATGATTGGTGTCTGTTCCTCCAGAAAAGTACATATGCCCTTCCTTTGTATTCTGATTTCCAGATCCAGGCCATCTTACCTCACTCAATCCAAGGATGTCAATTGGATGCCGTTATGCATCACTAGACCAAGCGCCAAAAGTTGGTTGCGAGATAATCGCGTTTAAATTTGGTTCTATGTGTAAATTCGAGCGAACATAATTTTGCTAAATATGGTATTACTGGTGTTGTAGGATAATAGATTGTACCTTCTCAACAAATTTCAACATTTTTATACTCGCACTTCATAGATTTTCTTGAAGAAATGGCGCTTAGTCTACTGTTGCAATTTACGGTTTTTCTCAAGTGCGAATAATGTATCACGATGCTACACCAATAACCCCCAACTGTTGAGTATCTACTGAGTAAAACTTCAAAAAATATAACGTAGCGGCAGCCATGATTAACAACTGAATCTCCTACTGTCTGAAAAGGCCCGCTAAGTGCTTGATCCACCACGAGCCGCGCCACAACTCCGGTACATTATTCAAGTTTTAGATGGAGAAATTCTAGAAGGTAAGTTATTCCTAAAGTCGTTGCTATAACGACTTACTGATTTGAGGAATTTCAACTTATCTGAGTCAAATACATTGGTAAGACATGAGCCATTGTAGTCTGTACAATTGTTGAATGGATTGTCCTTCACGATAGGCCTATTATATTCTGAGAGTACAGTATTGACGTGATATTTTTAAGCCTTGTTTTGTTTTGCTTGAGACAGAAAATGTGATTAAAGATATTTTCTCCCATAAATACACACAAATCACTGGACAGGTAATAAGATTGTTGCTCTCAGTTCATTCAATCTCGAAATCAGGTTCTCCATTAAACCTATCTACGTCATCCACGATGTCAGAATCTGCTTGAAGATTCTGGTAACTTTGTTTGGCATCTGCAGGTATTAGGTGCATCAGCGAACCAAAGTCCCTTAGTTTGGCTTCAGAGATAATACGTTTTCCTTTTGGCCAAAAAGGTATTAATGCCTGGTGAAAGGGAACTCTACTTTCCCGTGGTCGTCCCTGTCTTGACTTATTTAGATTTACTTCCTGAGATTCACCATCAAATTCTAGAGAATGATTCTCAGACGCAACCTTCTTAGCAAGCTGCATTAGTAGCATTGTCCTTCTCCTTACTTTTGGAAGTACTTGATACATCGCTGAACTTCGTCACTTGATAAACCACTCAATGTATCACCACGTAAAAATGTCAGCACTATCGAAAACGCGGTCTCCCTCGCTGTCATCCGCGCGCAATGTGAGGAATGTGGCGCTTGGCCTAATGATGCAAACTGGAACGTCGTTTAGTCTACTGATGCAATTTACATTTTTACTGATTCCCGCTTTGTCGCTTAGGTTTTCTGTTTATTAACAACTAACGGCCTCTTGTAATGCAGTGGGGAATTTTGTATAAATAGTTCAAGCCTTCCTCTACAAGAAGGCGCTAAAATCTCAATTTTCGTCAAATGGCGCTTAGTCTACTGATGCATAACGGCATCCAATTTTCAATCTGCATCTCTCTGCCTCCACGATTGACAGTTTTCCAGTCATATATAAACTGCGTACACTTCAAGTAGCCACTCGAATTTTGTTGTTAATTTTTATCTTTCCAGGTCTGTCAAGTTCAATATTACTCACAGCATTGTTCAAAGCATTCCCCGAACCCCCCACCCCCACCCCGGAGATCCGATTTGGGGAATAGAAACTGCGGAATATTTTACATTGAGCGTAGCCATGCCATGTGCATTTATTGGAATATATCTCAGGATCTTTAATGCAGTGGTTTCCCGTTGCCTTCTGAATCCTAATGCCGTTGACCCAACTGGTTGCTCCACCTTTGGGAACAATTTCTTCTCCCCAGGACAATAGAGTGACCTTACCCATACCCGCTCATCCACTCTCAAAGAGACTGTTGGCACTTGGTATAGATTATCTCCTTATACCGGAAGATAATCGGTCCCTACATTCGTTAGCCGCCTGCATATAAAATATGATTTTTACCGCTGGGAGGTAAATGTCAGGATTTCACCGTCATTGAAACAAGGACCAAATGGTATATCCTTGTTTCTCTGGTTCTTTAGAGATGGCTCTGCCAACTATTTAATAATGCGACCTGCTGGATTAAAAACTACTATAAAAGTAGGGCACTTTAGGGCCGTCTTGTCTGAATTGATCCAGTGCTTGAGAGTGCGACTTGACGGAGGCCTAGGGCGATAAGGGCGTGGCTTGCTTGAAGAACATCCAGCGATACAAGGTAATGGCAGAATTTACCTAAACATGTGATAGCGCCTACGGGTAGGTTGAGAGGAAGGTTTCAGCCGTTTTCTTTTAATGTAATTTTGTAATCTGGTGGTTTAAATGTAGTATTTTTCGGCGAAGTTGAGGACTCTAATTCCATTCCCTACTGGGAAATATGTAATGTAAGGGAACGAGATTGGTGACCCTGTGCCGTTTCCCGTTCAACCTTTCAATTGGGTGACTAAAGTTTTCAACCTATACATTTTGGAAATCTTGACTCGGTTTTAAATGTTCCTCCTTTAGTCACCCTTTGTAGTATATGCTTAGCCTCTGTCATTGGGCCTTTAAGCCCACTTAGGTTTCTAAGAACTGCTGGTGTTTCACCTCCTTGCCTTTTGTTAATGGCCGGTTACGTGCAACCTTTCCTTTTTACTCTCGAGGCCGTGTAGTATGGGTAATTACGCCCCTGCTTTTTCTGTATTATTCATAGGGTAACTGTTTCTTCGTGTTAGTTCCCTTTGGGAACAGTGACTAATATTATTGTTGAGCAATGATGTCTAACATGGGGCAACCGTGTATGAAAACTTTGAAGTGGGGTCACCCGATAGGTGGCTTAGTATAACCTTAAGTGTGTTATAAGAAAACAACTGCCTCTTTGAGGCTAGACTCCTGTATTTGTGGAGCTCAGATTTCTCTGAAGTGTACCTGCTAAGAGCAAACCTTGCTTTTTCAAATATTGTACCTGTCAGGAGCAATTATGCTCTTCTCTATGTAATTTAACCACTAGGTATTCATTCCAAGCTTTTGTACCTGATTCAGGACTTCTAAGTCCAAGATATTGTTAGAGTTAACGAGCTCGTTAATAACCTTTCTTTCTTTCTTTCTTTCTTTCTTTCTTTCTTTCTTAATCTGTTTACCCTCCAGGGTTGGTTTTTTTCTCGGACTCAGCGAGGGATCCCACCTCTACCGCCTCAAGGGCCGTGTTCCGGAGCGTGAGCCATTTGGTCGGTGGGATACAACTGGGGAGGAGGAACAGTACCTAGTCCAGGCGGCCTCACCTGCTATGCTGAACAGGGGCCTTTGGAGGGGGGGGGGGATATTGGAAGGGATGGGGAAGGAAGCGGCCGTGGCCTTAAGTTAGTAGAAAACCACGGAAAACCACTTCGAGGATGGCTGAGGTGGGAATCGAACTCTTCTCTACTCAGTTGACCTCACGAGGCTGAGTGGACCCCGTTCCAGCTTTCGTACCACTTTTCAAATATCGTGGCAGAGCCGGGAAGCGAACTCGGACCTCCGGGGGGTGGCAGCTAATCACACTAATCACTACACCACAGAGGAGGACTATTAAACTTTGATTTGTTCTATTATCCTATTAGATTTTCTATCTATTTTAAGAAAGGAAAGAAATCTTTCGAAGTTTGTTATGTTAAAAGTTGTTCTAAGTAATCCCTTGTCCAGCCATTCAACCCAGGAGCTTCCCATTTCTCTGTGAAGCACGGAAACTCCGTAATAATAATAATAATAATAATCATCATCATCATCATCTGGTTATCCTCCAGGTTCGGCTTTTCCCTCGGACTCAGCGAGGGATCCCACCTCTACCGCCTCAAGGGCAGTGTCCTGGAGCTTCAGACTCTTGGTCGGGGGATACAACTGGGGAGTATGACCAGTACCTCACCCAGACGGCCTCACCTGCTATGGTGAACAGGGGCCTTGTAGGGGGATGGGAAGATTGGAGGGGACAGGCAAGGATGAGGGAAGGAAGCGGCCGTGGCCTTAAGTTAGGTACCATCCCGGCATTCGCCTGGAGGTGAAGTGGGAAACCACGGAAAACCGCTTCCAGGATGGCTGAGGTGAGAATCGAACCCACCTCTACTCAGTTGACCTCCCGAGGCTGAGTGGACCCCGTTCCAGTCCTCGTACCACTTTTCAAATTTCGTGGCAGAGCCGGGAATCGAACCCGGACCTCCCGGGGTGGCAGCTAATCACGCTAACCACTACACCACAGAGGTGGCTCTCCGTAATAATAATAATAATAATAATAATAATAATAATAATAATAATAATAATAATAATAATAATAATAATAATAATTTTATTAGTAAGCAAAGAAAGCAGCAAACTAGCGTATACTTTTACATGACTGTTGACATCGTAATCATAGTCACGAGATCTGCAGTTTTACGTGGACTCCGATCCACAGGGTTATGAATTTCCATTTCTAAAATCCTATATGCATTGGCCGGGATTCGAGACGCGTCCGCCTTGGTGGAAAGCCACTGACTATGGCAATTCGGCTCTCACGTCCTTGATTGTATTATTATCTCGATGGTGGTGGTGGTAATTGTTTAAGAGGAAGAACAGCTTGGCAAATATCCTAATTTAACACTAAACAGAGGAAAAAACTGAAGAAGACCGAGCCTACGAAAAATAAGGTACGAGGAAAACAAAAGTGAAGGCCACAACGGACATGAATGTGGACACTCTAGGCCAGACATACCGAATGCAGTCGGAGTCGGAATAGGAATACTTAACCTAGCGAGATCGGATAGGTTTTATGGCGACGATGGGATAGGGCTGAAAAGAAAGCGATTGTGGCCCTAAATAACGTACAGCCCCAACACTCGCCCGACGTAAAAATGAGAAACCGCAGAAAACCATCTTCGGAGCTACCAACAGTGGGGTTCGAACCCACATCTCCCGTACTGCATAGCATCCTTAAGGGGAATCATAATAATAATAATAATAATAATAATAATAATAATAATAATAATAATAATAATAATAATAATAATAATAATAATAATAATAATAATAATAATCGTACGGCCTCAGCTACCGCACGCAGTCTTTTTTTTAAATTTGACGCCATCTGGCTGTCTACTTGTCAATTTCGACGTTCCGTTTTACTCTAGGCCTAGTAGATGGCAGACCGAGTAAACCGAACCACTCTCGGGCGTCTATGGCTGAGATTTAATGAATTTCGTGGGATAAACACCAAATGTGTCACGAGAGATATTTTACATGCCGACGGTCGTACGATATGGAGTGTCGAATGGACATTTTTCCACTCTTCAAAAGTCCAACTACCTCTGCCGGCTTTGGACCCGCTATCTTGGGATCCGGAGGGCCACTGTTATCATCATCATCATCATCATCATCATCATCATCATCATCATCATAAGCACCACAACAAGAAAGGTCTTTAGAATATGCATTGTAACTTCTCTGTGATCCATGCACTCGTCTACGGAATTCGTAACACAGCAAGGTATATTAGCACATAGTTCGGGAAATTACAGGTAGAAGGACCACCTGGAGATAGACTACACGTCCCTCCGAAATGAACCTGTATAATGGTGGTAGAATGAAAGCGTAATGTTTGCTTTACTTCCATTGATTTGGCGTGGAAAGCTCTGCGCTGCGGATTTTTTTTTTTTATCCCGACCGTGCAGTAAAGACATGTAATGATTTTATGTCAAATCTTGGCGGGTGTCAGTACAGTGTACAATAAATTATTGTTCTTGCTGTTTGACATGTTTGGTGGCCTCCTGCGTCAGCACAGCTAAATGCTTGGCTAATTCATTGGCTGTTTGGAACACTGTTCCAATGTAAGGGCTGTTAAGGAAACACTGCAGTGCAATAATGCTTGGTGCAATGGTAATCCACATAAGAAAATATGAAGAATTATTTAAAGATTAGTATGTAAGCCTGTATTCGACAGTAAAAGTTAGTAGGTGAAATGTAATTGAAAATTTGTAATGCATTTGTTAATATATTTTAGGAACAAAAGTTACACTTCCCACGTTACGCACGTGTCAATTGTATAGAATTGTAACAGAAATTATGAAATTTCATCATGAACCATACTGAGTGTAGTATTTAGATTGTGAAGAAAAATATTAGAACACATCTAACTTTTATGTCTGTCTTGTGAAGTGGCATGCCTGAAGTATGAAGAAGGTTAAGAGAACTAAATCTACTGCCCATTCTGCGGAATCAGTTCTAATATACCTTTCAGAATGTTCAGAACCTTTTGGTCGATGTTTTTAAGTGGTCCTGCCACTTGCGGAAAATCAAATAAATTCTAATTTGGATGCGAAGGAAAACCTATTAAATATAGTACAATATATTTTGTAATTTGGTTTTGTGAAATCTCAATCCAATTTAGGCCTAGTTCTTCATTGATGATCTTTAGAAGCAATTGACTATAGTTGGGATCTACAGCATTTATAATCCTTTTTCGTTCAAAACGTTAATTTTGGGGCATAGAGCAGAGTAATTTAAAACTGACTGCAGAAGGGGATAGGATGATATAAACTTCTTCTGGCACTGATATTTGAAGTTGTTAGAAGCGGTTCAAAACTTCTGCAACTAATTTGACTGTCATTTTCAATTTCTCGAAATTTGGATACTGTATATATATATATATATATATATTTTATTTCCTCTTTAAGTCCTTACCTTCACTTTTGTTGCAACTCCTTCCAACATCTCAATAAACTCAAATAATAATACTGAATCATTGTATTTACTGTAAATATAGTAACTTGGATCAATAACAGACGGCAACCTGTCTATAATGTTGTAGCCCAAACAATATGGCGGTCACGCGTGTCCATTGGCTTCGATTCTGGCTGTACATTGGTAAGGTGTTCTATCGTATTCTAACCCCCTGTGGGTAGGGGCGGTAGAATAATACCCACGGTATCCCCTGCCTGTCGTAAGAGGCGACTAAAAGGGGCCTCAGGGGCTCTGAACTTTGGAGCATGGGTTGGCGACCACGGGGCCCTCAGCTGAGTCCTGGCACTGCTTCCACTTACTTGTGCCAGGTTCCTCACTTTCATCTATACTATCCGACCTTCCTTGGTCAACCCTTGTTCTTTTCCGACCCCGACGGTGTTACATATGGAGGCCTAGGGAGTCTTTCAATTTCATGCCCTTCGCGGCCCTTGTCTTCCTTTGGCCGATACCTTCATTTTTCGAAGTGTCGGACCCCTTCCATTTTTTCTCCCTGGTTAGTGTTATATAGACGATGGTTGCCTAGTTGTACTTCCTCTTAAAACAATAATCACCACCACCACCTATCGAATTATATGCTCGTTGTCTGGCACAAACGATGTTGCTAATATGGCGACGGGCACAAATCTTGGCCTCAGCGAGCGAATGCATTACGCTATGAGTCACCATCTCTATGTTATTCTGTGGTCGTTGGCAATCACTTACAGCGAATTCAGACACGCCTTTCCTTTAAAAAGTACCAAATTTCTGGTTGTGAGAGTTTCGTTGCATTTTTTTTGTAAAGGAGAGACAACAACATATATCTGATACGAATTTCAGCTCTTAAAACATTCTCGTTTTCTCAATATGACTGTGAATGGTAGACATAATGGGGTTTTTATAGGGGTTTTATAGATATATAGATAGATAACACTATGTAAGCAAGATTATTAAATTAAATATGTTTATATTAGTTGATGTATACTACAGTAATTAAGCTGTTCTATACACGTGAGAATGTGAGCGTGAGTGAATGAGTAAACAGTATAATGCAACCCTATAAGTTAAGGTTCAGTCAAACAGAAATGTGTCTATCGATAATAGGAGTAAAGTGGGATGATGTGGTTAAGTGTAAGAGAGCACCAGGCATTTTAACTTCGCCACGTGAAATAAGTCATAATAAATAAATCCATCAAACCCCATGGCGCAACAGCCCCGAAGGGCTTTGGCCTATCCAGCAACCGCTGCTCTGCCCAAAGGCCTGTAGATTACGAGGTGTCCTGTGGTCGGTGCGACGAGTCCTCTCGGCCGTTATTCTTGGCTTTAGAGACTGGGACCGCTGACCATTCAGCCATGGAATCGGACACATACCTAGTTACGGTAGTGAATGACGAAAATACGTATAGTTAGTTAATGATACTTTGACTTCTAAGTAGGAAAATGGTGTGTTATTATACCAATCGTTCATACACCACCACCAAGAACGAACCATATACGCCCCCCACCATGGTGCAACAATCTCGAAGGGTCATGGCCTACAAAGCGACCTCTACTCAGTCCGAAGGCCTGCAGATTATGAGGTGTCGCGTGGTCAGCACGACGATTCTTCTCGACCGCTATTCTTGACTTTCTAGACCGGGGCAACGAACCCTATGTTTTCCAGAAATTGGAGATCCGCGTGGTAATCATGATGCCATCATCAGTCGTATTGCTTATCTTTCACGTCTGGATCAAATCCCTCTATCAGACAGCTCCTCAGCTGGCCTTACAAATACGACTAAGCCTCGTTCTAGTCCTAAGGATGAAAATCCTTATACGAGTCAGGAATCGAACAAGGAGCCTTTGTATGAGGTAGACATGTTCTACCCCATCAGGCTGGTCTATATCAACAGTCCTAAAAATATGGCCTTCATGACCTGTACGGATATGGCTTTGCTTACTTGCTATCCCAGTTTTACTTTCTCTTAAAACAGTAATCATCTCCACCACTTACTTATTATTCACTAGCAGATTAAATGGTCCCTCCTGAGGTCATAAATACGACATCCCCGTATGTATTCGAAGAGATATTGAAGACATGCAATTGTTATTTATTTATTTATTTATTTATTTATTTATTTATTTATTTGCTTATTTATTTATTTATTTATTTATTTATTTATTTCATCCATTTACCCTCCAGGGTTGGTTTTCCCCCCGACTCGGCGAGGGATTCCACATCTACCGCCTCTAGGGCAGTGTCCTGAAGCGCGAGATATTTGGTCTGGGATACAACTGGGGAGGATGACCAGTACCTTGCTCAGGCAGCCTCACCTGCTATGTTAAACAGGGGCCTTGTTGAGGATGGAAAGATTGGAAGGGATAGACAAGGAGGATGGAAGCAGAGCGGCCGTGGCCTTAAGTTAGGTATCAACCTGGCATTTACCTGGAGAAGAAGCAGGAAACCACGGAAAACCATTTTTAGGATGGCTGAAATGGGAATCGAATCCTCTCTACTCAGTTGACTTCCCCATGCTGAGTGGACCCCATTCCAGTTCTCGTACCACGTTTCAAATTTTATGGCAGAACCGAGAATCGAACCCGAACTTTAACAATTTCGATTCTCTAGAAACCGAGCTTGGTAGCTGCAGTCGCTTAAGTGCGGCCAGTATCTAGTATTCGGGAGAGAGTGGGTTCGAACCCCACTGTCGGCAGCCCTGAAGATGGTTTTCCGTGGTATCCGATTTTACACCAGGCAAATGCTAGGACCGTACCTTAATTAAGGCCACGGCCCTTCCTTCTCACTCCTAGCCCTTAAAAGGCATCGACATAATTCAAGAATCGTTATGCTCAATCAGGGCCCATACATGAAACGAATGATATCGTTCAACAATTGGTATGCTCAGTTCAGGGGCCAATGCACGACATAGTTCAAGAACCTTTATGCACAGTTCAGGGCTCATTCATGGAAGGATAAATATAATTCAAGAATCTCTATGCTAAGTTCAGGTCCCATCCATGAAAGGACCGATATCATTCAAGAATCATTATGGTCAATTCAGGGCCTGTCTATGAAATGATCGACATCATTCAAGAATGGTTACTGTTACCGTATTTTTGTGGTAGGTAGAGGTGAAAGAAGGTGCGGGGGTGAACGGGTCTCAAACTACGAAATTAAAGTTAATGTAAAATTTAACAAGGTTATATTTTCTTTCCAAAATTCAGAAAAAACACGAATGGCAGGTACAGAGTAGCAAGGTAACAAATTACAAGTACAGTATTCACAAGATTTGGGCTTCGAGCCCCTAACTCACAATTCTTGGGCAATTAGCCCAACTTTACCCCAAAACAGTTTTCAACAGAGGGGCAGAAAACCCCATTCATGCCCAGGAGCACTTGCTCCAAATTTCACAGTAAGGCCTCCTTGAGGCGCGCAGAAAACAAAATTTTCAAGAAAGAGCAACTTGCTCTCAAAATTTAAGCCTGTCAAAGGCCACACCAAATTCCACCTTCAAGCTGTCCTCTAAGGACATATACACAGGGGTAAAATACCCAACCTACTGAGGTCTATTAAGTGAAAAAAAGGTTAATTACATGACCTCTAAAATAACAATTTGAGAGGAGGCGATCTGCACTCCTAATACATTTGTTTAAAAACCTAATCTGGCACTAGGCCGCTAATGCAAGGGCTAATCCCATACTAAAGAGGTGACTTTAGAAAGAAACAATTTACATTACTGTTACGGAAGAATCAGTTGAGAAAAATAAGTTCACCTCAGAACAATATGAGTGGGAGCTCGAGAGGGTTAAGCACTCTCTATCCCAATATGTAGTTTAAAAGATAGAATAAATACAAAGTGTCTTTACATATTAGGGAAAGTTACATGGTGGAAACGCTTCGGACCCGCCCCGAGAGTTAAACTGCTGAGCTAGCAAGAAAAGAAGTTATTATACGGCCATTACCTGATTGTTGAACTGCTGTCCGAAGAAAGAGGCGCTTCCCGCCCCCTGCTATGTACTTTACACACTGAAAGATGGTAGAGAAGTGGCGCAGAGACCCTAAAATCAGCAGTTTATATACTCTCGCGGAAAGTTCGAGGCGTTTCAGGAAAGAAAACACCCGCCCACTATCATTTATTGGTTAGGTTTAAGCAGCATATCCAATTTGAAGAAGAAACACCTTATTGGTCGTAAATTAATTAAAGAAATTCGGGATTGGCTAAATTCAAAACAAGGGGAAAGAAAGGGGAATACAGCCAACTTAAACAATACCAGAAATTTTTTAACAAGAAACAAACTTTTGAAATAAAAATTTCTCGAAAAAAAACCCCAGTTCTTTCACCTTGCACTAGGGTGCACCATTGTAGTTTTTCAGTAGTGTCCTCTAGAAGAGAAAGTTCACACTTCTTACTATAAGCAAAACAAAAATACGTCGAAAACGACCCAGTTCAGAAACTTCAAAATTTCCAAGTAGTGACATCTTCTGGGTAACTTGAAAATTAATACATTAGATAAAGTTCAGACTTCCTCCGCCAGAGGAGTTTCAACTGGCGCAATTTTTAAATTAGCGGCGTGGAGGTGTACCGCCCGGTACAGACCTCCCCCCCCCCAAAAGTTCCTCCAAGGGGTAACACAGAAGAACATAAACTTTTGTTTGAAAACAAGGTCCAAGTTATGATGATATGGGGATTAATTGCAGAAGCATTTATCAAAATTGTTGAAATTTGATTTGATCCAGTTTCAAAAATTCTCGTAGTAACTGCTGAAGTAATGTCTTTATGTTTGTAGAAGTTAAATTCAGAAGGAAATCTTTAGTTTTTAAAGTTGAGGAAAAATTTTCTAAGTCCACCAGGTATTGCAGTAAAATCCAAGAAAAGGTAGTAATGTTGAACTGGAATGTCCATATAGCTGATTAAATATTTTCAAGGTTGATTAAGTTGGATGGCCAGAGCAGCCGCTGCAGCTTGTGTCCAGAGGAGGCCGCTCGGACCCCTCAAGTACCCTGAGATACCGCTCGCCCGCACTATGGGAGGAGTAGTGGTGTTGAAGCACGCCGCGCCCGCGGTGAATATATACAGGCTGCGGGCAGGTAGCAGGTTGTGCGCCGCACATTAGCCTTGGCCGGGAGGAGGGCTCCGGCTCGCCGTGCACATGTCGACCTCGCTGGAGTAGAGGGGGCCCTTCCTCTATCCCAGTCGCGGCACAGCGCCGCGCGTTTGCGGGGGCACTGAAACATTAAAGCTCGACGGCAGCATTTTGTTGAACCAGAATGATAGTAGGCTACATTCATTGTGGTGAGGTTGAGGGGCAAGCGGCGTGGAGAAATTCTTTTCATAAGCAAGCCACTGTGTGTAGTGGAGCAGGAGACGGGAGCGTGGTAATGGCCGTGGCAACGACAGGATGGCAGCTTAACGGTTCGGGGAAGGTTTTAACAAAAATGCTTACATATAAAACAAAATATTATAGAAGGGGCAGAAGGCCTTAAAGGTGAAAACCTAAAAAAAAATATAACCTTCATATTCCTTTCAAGATTATATGAAGCAAGTTAGCACAGAAATTATACAGGTTTCACCTGCGACAGGTGAACCCTAAATATCCTCTCGGTGGCTGGATTACTTAATGACAACGTAACCGGCGTCAGGAAATCGAGAATGACACACGGCCCATGAAATCTGGGGGCAAGCTTGCCCGCGGGAACAAAATTCTTGACCATCACTTGGTCGCCTACCTTCAAATTGGTGGGTCTCCGTCCACGACCATATCTTTCCCTAACCTTGCATGAGACACTTTAAGATTGGCTTTAGCCTTCTTCCAAAGATCTTTAATGTTGTCCGGGTCTATTGTCTCCGGTAGAATGTCACTCAGAGACCAGAGGTTAGAGAGCGGCGTGTTGGGAACAAATTTGAACATCAAAGAGGCTGGAGTAAACTTGTGAGATTCATGAACCGCCGAAATCAAAGCAAAAGCTAACCAATGCAGGGAGGTGTCCCACCTAGAATGATCTTCATGATGATAGGCAATAAGCGCGGACCTGAGATTACGATTAACCCGTTCAGCCAGAGATGGTTGAGGGTAATAAGCAGAAGTCGTCACATGAGAGATGGACAAGTCACAACAGAATTTACGAAAAAGATTTGATGTGAACGCCTTAGCATTATCAGACACAATATATTGGCACGGACCAAAAGAAGCAAAAATAGAATTTAGGCAAGTAATGGTGGACTGAGCGGTAGCCAGCTTAGTCGGAAATAACCAGGAAAATCTTGTAAAACCATCTACACATACAAAGATGAACTTGTTGGCATTTCCCTTTGACTGAGGGAAGGGTCCTACATAATCAATATACAGGCGTTCCATGGGGCGCGAAGCCTGATGCGAAGACAAAAGGCCTACCTTGGTGGACATGGTGGGTTTACTAAGCAAACAAGATTTACAAGCTTTTACTAGTTCACGGATTTCACCGTCCATACCCTTCCAGATGAACCTTTCACGAATCTTTTCACGAGTTTTAAAGATTCCAAGATGCCCCCCTAATGGGGTCTCATGATAGTACTTGAAGATCATAGGCACAAGAACAGCTGGAACGGCAACCTTCATCATCTTATCATGCCTCGAAGGGCAACATAGAACACCATTCCTCAGTACATAAGGGACAACATGTTCCCCAGAAGAAAGGGTTTCCATTATCGGAGCCAGCGTCGGATCTTCACGTTGGTATTTCTCGATATCCCTAAAGAGCATGGGAGCATCTGCTAAGATGGCATTAACGTCAGATAGTATGGACTCGGGAGGTGATGAACTGTCGACCGGTTCATGGGTCTCGACGTTGTTGGAAAACATACGGCTGAGTCCATCGGCAACAACATTTTCGGTCCCTCTAATATGTCTGACATCGAATTGGAAGGCAGAAATTCGGATGGCCCAACGGGCTATACGACCAGTACGACGCGGCCTACCTAAGACCCAGCTTAAGGCTTGATTATCTGTCTCCAGGTCGAATTTGACATGTTCCAGATAGAGACGGAACTTTTCTAAGGCAAATAAGACTGCCAAACCTTCGAGCTCATAGATGGAATACTTGGCTTCTTGAGCCGATAGAGTCCTAGATGCATAGGCGATGGGTCGCCTCCCTAAAAGTCTCTTGAAGAAGGACTGCTGCTACTGCTGACGACGACGCGTCAGTTTGGACGATGAATTTCTTTGAGAAATCGGGCATAGCAAGGACAGGGGCATTACAGAGAGCTAATTTAAGATCTTCAAAAGCGGCTTGTTGAGAAGGTCCCCACTCGAATTTGATGCCTTTCCTACGAAGAAGGTTTAAGGGCGCCGCTCTATTAGCGAAGTTAGGAATAAACTTCCTGAAGAAATTCACCATACCAATGAACCTGGCGATACCTTTAATGTCCTTGGGAGGTTTAAAATCACGGATGGCCTGTGTTCTAGAATGATCGACTGCCACACCATCAGGTGACACAATATGCCCTAGGAATGACATGGAGGGTTTAGCGAAGGCAACCTTGGACAATTTAACAGTTAACCCAGCCTTACGCAGGCGATTGAGAACTTCTCGCAGATGATCTAGATGTTCTTCAAAGGTCTCCGAAAATACGACGACATCATCCAAGTAGTGATAGAAGTACTCAAATTTGATGTCGGAGAAGACCCTATCTAGCAGCCTAGTGAGTACAGATGCTCCCGTGGGGAGCCCGAAAGGCACGCGGTTGTATTCATACAAATTCCAATCCGTGGCAAACGCAGTAAGATGTTTAGACTCTTCCGCTAGGGGAATTTGATTATAGGCCTGATTCAAGTCCAAGATAGTAAAGAACTTGGCCTTACGAAACCATGAAAAGCAAGAATGAAGGTCAGGAAGGGGCACAGATTGTAACACCACCTTCCGATTGAGAGCCCTATAATCAAGGACAGGCCTGAAGCCCCCTTGGGGTTTCGGGACTAGAAAAATAGGCGAAGAATACGCCGACTTAGAGGGCCTAATAATACCATCCTTCAACATCTGATCGATGATTTCTTTCAGAGCCTTCATTTTAGGTGGAGATAGCCTATATGGCGGAAAACGGACAGGAATCGAATCCGTGACCTCAATTTTGTATTCAATAAGGTCAGTAACACCAAGAGTATCCGAGAACACCTCTGGAAACGACTGACACAACTTACGAATACTATCAGCCTGCTTCTCAGGTAGATGTCTAAGGTCTAACAACATCTCATCCTGGGTAGGCGAAATAGATGAACATGATGCAGAATTACATTTTAACAAGGGGATTTTGCAATTGGAAGCAAATTTGAATGTGCACGGCTTACTCTGAAGATCGAGCACAAGACCAGTGTGAGAAATGAAATCAGCTCCCAATATGATGGGGCAAGACAAGTGCTTAGCCACAAACAATTTGATTTTCCATGTAAATTTAAAAATACGAATTTTGACCTGTAAAGAACCTAGAATTTCTAATGGAGATGAATTAGCCGAAACATATTGGATCGAAGAGGAACAATAGTCAGGAAGTTTACAAACAGATTTCAATTTTGCATACCATTCAGCCGAAATAATAGAACAAACACTGCCTGAATCTAATAGAGCTGTTATAGGCTCATTATTTAACTCAATTTTGAGAAGGGGGACCGGTGCGGGGGTATCTGCCGCAATCCTAAGACACTCTTTGGGGCATTCAAAAGATGGATTTGCAGATTGAACGTTCCCTGAATGTTCGATCTGTTTACCAGGGGCTGAGCCTCGGAAAGATGGATTAGTCGACTCAGCCGAAGCCACTAGTCACTTTTTATTATTGGCATTGGTGGAATTTGCACCAGAGGTTGAGCAGGAGGGGGTGCTATTTGAATTCGGGCAATTCTTGGCGATATGTGAGAAAGCCCCACATTTAAAACAGCCTTGTGATGAACCAGCTCCTTTATTTGCCCTACTAGTTTTGACCAATGGACATTTATTGCGAAGATGGTCAGGCGACCCGCAAGCATAACATTTACGGGGTGTGACTGGTCGGCGAGGTGGAGGCCGAGTATTACTAAACGAAGGAGGGGGTTCTTTCGCGACACGCAAGGAATCGGCGTATCTAACTCCTTCCGCTGAGACGGCCAATGCTTCAAGTTCAGAAAAGGTTTGCGGGCACGCCGCGAAACACAAATATGACCTATAAGATGGTGAAATGCCTTCCACTATAGCTTGTACAATCTGATCCTCAGGGAAGTGAAGAGCAAACACCCTAGTATAGAACTTAATGTCTTGTATGAAATCAGCCAGATTTTCATCCAATCTCTGTACTCGATAATAGTACTTCTGAATCAGAGATGACCTCGCGCGAGCAGGTATAAAATTTGCAAGCAGATGTGCATGAAAATCTTCAACAGATGACTGTTCGGCAATGGCTCTTACTATTTTATCTGAGAGAATACCAATTGCATAGGGATAGATGATTTGCAAAATCTGACATGGAGAAAGAGAAAAAACAAGGGCATGATCCTGAAATTCAACTAAAAATCTTAAAAATGAAATTACTTCACTGGTGGTATTAACAGAAAACTTAGAGATGCCTCTGAGCAACATTGCTAATGGATTAGGCAAGCTGCTGAACCCAGGTGACATCGTAGGTAAAGGTTTAAGTGGCAAGGACGTTAATTCAGAACGTACATTATTCAACGAGGTACGGCGTTCAGACTCGTTGTCCAACGGGGCAGAGATAGTTTGAGCTCCAACGGTTTTCTTATTGACTTCTCCCTTAGGAGGCTCTTCCTCGCTACCTACATTCACCGTAGCGGCTTGATCAGTTTTGGAAGGAACTTCCCCAGTTAACAATTGAGTGACCTTACTAGATAATTCAGAAATATTTTCAAGCACCGTACTAGCTTCCTTCCTCTGAACGTCATTCAACTTCAGAGACAACAGATCGTTAACTCTATTTGAAAAATGAAATAGCCTGGCTTGCACACGCTTAATTTGATTAGGAGAAGGATCATTTTCGTCAAAAAAACTAACTACAGATGCTAGCCCAGTAACATTCTCGATGATCGTGGAAAGAGAGTCGTCAATTTCTTTCTCTCCCAAAGTGGGGATGGAAATGGGCAAATCAAGGGACTCTCTAAGCTTGTTTGTGTCTACTGCAACCGTGCCTCCAGATTGCACATTTCTGATAGTTAACTCATAGATCAACTCCTCCTTGCGCAAATAGTTAAGATGGAGCACATCGCGAGGGCCAGGCATGATGACAGAACAATTTTGAAACAGGACAAATCAAAAATTCCAGCAACTGAGAAAATTGTTAGAGTTCGGATCAAAGCAATGTTTAGCCGTCAAAAGGGGCTAAATTGAGACCCATTCAACCACGCTCTGCTACCACTTGTTACCGTATTTTTGTGGTAGGTAGAGGTGAAAGAAGGTGCGGGGGTGAACGGGTCTCAAACTACGAAATTAAAGTTAATGTAAAATTTAACAAGGTTATATTTTCTTTCCAAAATTCAGAAAAAACACGAATGGCAGGTACAGAGTAGCAAGGTAACAAATTACAAGTACAGTATTCACAAGATTTGGGCTTCGAGCCCCTAACTCACAATTCTTGGGCAATTAGCCCAACTTTACCCCAAAACAGTTTTCAACAGAGGGGCAGAAAACCCCATTCATGCCCAGGAACACTTGCTCCAAATTTCACAGTAAGGCCTCCTTGAGGCGCGCAGAAAACAAAATTTTCAAGAAAGAGCAACTTGCTCTCAAAATTTAAGCCTGTCAAAGGCCACACCAAATTCCACCTTCAAGCTGTCCTCTAAGGACATATACACAGGGGTAAAATACCCAACCTACTGAGGTCTATTAAGTGAGAAAAAGGTTAATTACATGACCTCTAAAATAACAATTTGAGAGGAGGCGATCTGCACTCCTAATACATTTGTTTAAAAACCTAATCTGGCACTAGGCCGCTAATGCAAGGGCTAATCCCATACTAAAGAGGTGACTTTAGAAAGAAACAATTTACATTACTGTTACGGAAGAATCAGTTGAGAAAAATAAGTTCACCTCAGAACAATACGAGTGGGAGCTCGAGAGGGTTAAGCACTCTCTATCCCAATATGTAGTTTAAAAGATAGAATAAATACAAAGTGTCTTTACATATTAGGGAAAGTTACATGGTGGAAACGCTTCGGACCCGCCCCGAGAGTTAAACTGCTGAGCTAGCAAGAAAAGAAGTTATTATACGGCCATTACCTGATTGTTGAACTGCTGTCCGAAGAAAGAGGCGCTTCCCGCCCCCTGCTATGTACTTTACACACTGAAAGATGGTAGAGAAGTGGCGCAGAGACCCTAAAATCAGCAGTTTATATACTCTCGCGGAAAGTTCGAGGCGTTTCAGGAAAGAAAACACCCGCCCACTATCATTTATTGGTTAGGTTTAAGCAGCATATCCAATTTGAAGAAGAAACACCTTATTGGTCGTAAATTAATTAAAGAAATTCGGGATTGGCTAAATTCAAAACAAGGGGAAAGAAAGGGGAATACAGCCAACTTAAACAATACCAGAAATTTTTTAACAAGAAACAAACTTTTGAAATAAAAATTTCTCGAAAAAAAAAAACCAGTTCTTTCACCTTGCACTAGGGTGCACCATTGTAGTTTTTCAGTAGTGTCCTCTAGAAGAGAAAGTTCACACTTCTTACTATAAGCAAAACAAAAATACGTCGAAAACGACCCAGTTCAGAAACTTCAAAATTTCCAAGTAGTGACATCTTCTGGGTAACTTGAAAATTAATACATTAGATAAAGTTCAGACTTCCTCCGCCAGAGGAGTTTCAACTGGCGCAATTTTTAAATTAGCGGCGTGGAGGTGTACCGCCCGGTACAGTTACGATAGAGGTCATTGAACAATCGTTATGCTGCCTCAGGGCCTACCATTCAACATGGGCAGAGTTTAAATTCCATTTTCATTTTTCAACTTTAACTTTGTCTTCCACCGTTAAAACGTTTCTTTTAGTTGCTGGAAAGTTCCAGTCGAAACTGATCACTCGCAGATACCGTTAACATCGCAAGAATTAGGGCGGGTTACAATGGGGTGGGGAATCTGCCTGCAATCCCGAGGTCTATGACAAAAGGGGACAGGAAAAAATCTGCCAGGTTGCCAGATTTCAACAAAATATTTCTTAAAATATTTTGGTTATTAGAAAATCTTATTCCAAACTGAGTTTGAAAATGATGTTATATGCGAGGTGGATACACGTACGTTTATCGTATTAAGCAAGGCTGAAAAAAATTATTATGAGGAATTTGTCCGTACCACAGAAAACATGACGTTATAGACGAGTTGTCGCTGAAACCGATGTCGTTATATCAAACTTCAAGTGTACTACTACTACTACTACTACTACTACTACTACTACTACTACTACTACCGGGCCAGTGGCCGTGCGGTTAGGGGCCCGCAGCTGTGAGCTTGCATCCGGGAGATAGTGGGTTCGAACCCCACTGTCGGCAGCCCTGAAGATGGTTTTCTGTGTTTTCCCATTTTCACACCAGGGCTGTACCTTAATTGAGGCCACGGCCGCTTCCTTCCAACTCCTATGCCTTTCCTATCCCATCGTCGTCATAAGACCTATCTGCGTCGGTGCGACGTAAATCAAATTCTGAAAAAACCTGCTACTACCGCTACTACTACTACTACTACTACTACTACTCATCAATTAATTTATTGTATAATTGTACTTTCATTCTTATCTTTTTATCTTTTTTTCTTATCTTTTTTTACTGTTTGTTAACAGAACTATGGATGATGTCAGACCCTTAGAATATAAATTGCTAGAACCATAATCTTCACCAAATAAGTGAACTGCCGGAAGAAAAAGTGTTAACGCAGATTAGAAACGTAAGATCCACCGGTAACACTGTGTGTAACACGCTTTGGAACGGCTGATCTCAGGATAATCTCCATGGAATCCATTAGAAGTACTCATACTTGGAAAGGCCACTGTGGCTGAACAGACTTCGAGAGCCAGCGCGTGTTTTCCAGGAACAGCTTCCTTAGAAATACAAATCTGTTACGGTCTTTGGTCTCGCTTGTTACGTCATCACATTGTTGATGCCAGACACATATGAGACGAACAACAACAGGCCCTTCTCTGAGTATGGGGGACGACTGTTCACAATCGATACGACCTAACCATACAAGAAAAAGACGCTTATGAAACAGAGTAGTACGACGGAAAAGAGATTTTTGCAGCCACATTTTAAAGTACGATTTAGATGAACGATAATCAATAACATCTGCCTAAAAGCCCTAGAACAAATAACATCCATGAATGTTGATGAAAGAATAGTTACCATATACACCAATGCTGCATAACGTTAGAACTACTGAAGAATAGGGAGACACCTTCATATCCAGTAGAAGAAATTAAGAAAAGCGTAAAAATTCTTGAGATGATTAAGTGGATAGTTGAATTCAAATGGATTAAGGCACATACAGGGCAGCATGGAAATGAGCTTCCTGATCAACTAGCGAAAGAGGCAGCGATTAGTGAAAACATCGTGGAGTGCTATAAGCGTGTACCGAAATCTGTAGTGTACAGTGATCTAAGTGATCTCAGTATAGCAAAGTGGAAAAATCAATGGAAACGAATCATTAAAGGCAGTATCACAACATAGTACTTCCCCAACACGCATGACAGACTAAATTTCGTGTTAGATTTAAATCCATTTTAACGACTATGCTAACTGGACATGGTCATATGAAGTCGTCTTTATACAGGTTAAAAATTATAGACAATCCCATGTGTTCTTGTACTACAGGTGAGCAAACTATAGACCATATGATTTTCAAATGTAAAATAATAAATGAAGAAAAGGGCATGTTAATCGGAGGAAGAAAAATGGCCATTAAATCAAAATAGACTTATACGTAAATACAAAGACAAATTTTTAAAATTCATAACTAGTGAAAGGAACAAATTAATATCTAACTAAATAATAGCTTAGCATTATTTGTACCGGTACACATCCCATCTTACAATTATGTAAAGAAACATAGGTGCAATATTTGTAGAACATAGATTAAGAAAATACCTTTCATGTAATATTACTGCTGTAATGGAGAATGTCGAATTAATTTCAATATATATAAAAACATACACACACGGTTTATGAAAATTCAGTACTCAAACTTCTAGGGATGAGAGAAGGGAATAAAATAGGTATTTTTTATGAAATAACTATGGATTGGAAATCAATAGCTGAAGAACATTTGAAGGTGGTTGAGAATAAAACTACATCATACCAATTTTAATTTTAATTTTAATTCAATACACGCTCTGCTATACACGTTCAAAGGTCCCTAGCATGTGCTGTAGAGAGCACGAAGCTCCAAGCACCCGAGAGAGCTAAATTTTTTATTTTAGGTGCCTAAATTAGGCTGTCAAAAATGAGAAAAAAAACGGTCCTAAAATTAAATTTTAGACAGCTTACATTTTGCGTATTTTAATAAGCATTTATCTAATAAAATACTACTTTTATTTTGCTACTATTATTGACAATAGCTTTGTAGGGCGAAATAAAATAAACCTACTCCCCTCTTTGCTGAAAAACGCCACAGAATACAGCTTTACGATCCTATGTGAAGTGAGCAAACGCCTGTAACCTCTGCTTAATTAAAGACGACTTGGAAGATGAATCTTTCAGCATAATGCACATACTGAACAAACTGAAATGGTCTCACAGAATGAAATGAAGAGTTTTGTTTCCAGCAGGTCAATGGACACTCTCCCCCACCTTGTGGTACACAGACTACGGGCGTGTTTACCACGAAAAACTTTAAAGACTTCCGGGGAGTGTGGTTTACAGCTTCCTACTTTTAAGATTTTGCTGGAAAACTATTTCAAGAATATACTGATCAAGATACTGAAAACGAGTCGGCAAATATTTCACTTTCTCCGAATAAATTAAAAGCATTTTAATCGTTTTAGGAAATAACAATAATTATCGGAATATAGGCAAATATGGGTTCTAACGTCAATTTAGGCATTTTAAGGCACTATAAGACAACCATTTTTTAACCGTATAAATACATAAAACGTGAAAATAGAACTTCATTTTAAGTTATCTCTTCGGTCACTAATTTCAGACACATAATTAGCTTATTTCTCGAAAGACGTTCGTTTCGGTCTCCTCTATCATCCCTAGAAGTCGGAGCATTGCATTTTGTTACAGTCTGTATGAATGCTTTTGTCCGCCTCCGTAGCGTAACGGTTAGTGTTATTAGCTGCCCTCCTCGGAGTCCCGGGTTCGATTCCCGGTACTGCCAGAAATTTAAGAATGGCAGGAGGACTGGTATATGGTTTAAATGGCACATGCAGCTCACCTCCACTAGTGTGTGCCTGAAAAGAGTAGCACCACCTCGGGATGAGGACACGAGTTTACTTACCGCGGCTTCACGCACGTGGATTATGTTTTAGTATGTCGGGTATTCAGCCCAAAGGCTCGTTCGATCCCCCCACAGCTGTCATAGCTAGCCTAGGCGTCACTGAAAAAGCATACTAGGGAAATGAGGGGTCAGGTAGTTTACCCTTGCTTTCCTCACTGAGTCAGAAGTTGCTATTACATATCAGTCTTCCAAGCCCACTGAAATGCATGCACCAAACGACCCTATGAGTGATATTTTCATACCATTCATAACAGGAACTCGCCTGCATAAGGAATGGAACTACTAGCATCACTCATGCCTCGGTCACTTTCGTATTGTCAAAGTCAAAGATAAGACTGAGACAGGTCAATGAAAGTAAGAAATTTATTCTAGCCCATACCAGAAGACATAGTGCACTGTAAACACTACATCTCGCCAGCAAATGGAAATGTTTTAGTAGCCATTCGTAAAACAATTGATGTACACCGGAAGTTGCATACTGTAAATATGTGCAGTAATTTTTGGGGAACGATGGAATATGTTTTGAGACATCGAACTTACCTACCACTCTTCTTCCCTGTCTTCAAGGTGCCTTAATGTTTCTTACCTTGCCTTAGATGTATATTGTGATAATTATGATTTTCTTTTGGGCATGATGCCGGCCCTGCAGTGTACGGGTAGCGTGCCTGCCTCTTACCCGGAGGACCCGGGTTCGATTCATCGCCAGGTCAGGGATTTTTACCTGCATCTGAGGGTTGGTTCGAGGTCCACTCAGCCTACGTGATTACAATTGAGGAACTATCTGACGGTGAGATGGCGGCCCCGGTCTAGAAAGCAAAGAATAACAGCCGAGAGGATCCGACGTGCTGACCACACAACACCTCGTAATCTGCAGGCCTTCGGGCTGAGCAACGGTCGTTTGCTAGGCCATGATCCTTCGGGGCTGTTGTGTCATGGGGTTTGGTTTGGGCATAACATCGATACCGATAATAACGAAGCTGACTGAAGGAAACTGACGAATGACAACCCAGTCAACTTAGTAATTAGCTTTGTTCGTGCAGTAAATCTGTTGTACTTCGTGTTTTGTACGAGAGCGCATGCGCGGATTAAGAACAGTTGGAAACAATTTCCGATTCTTTCCTGCGCGAACGGTCACATAGTACTAAATATTACCACTAGATGTCAGCACATTTCCCACTTAATTTCTATTCGATTTTATTGATTGATAAATTGATTCATTGATTGTGTTTTACTGAGAGTTGTTTTGTCGTAAATACATTACTCATTTGGAATAAAAGGAAGAAAATTGAACGCAACATGCAAGGTAAGAATAAAACAACTTATTATTAAAGTCTATATTATGTAAATTCTAAGGATTTTTACAGAACAGTATTATTGTGTCCATTAATAATACAATGGGAATAAAGAACGTATATTAGATTGCAATACAATACAGTACAGTTATTTTTTTTACAGAAGAACTTCAAGAATTTTTGTTTCTTCAAGGCACATCAGCATCAAATAGTGATGTTGAGTATAGGTCATGGTCACATGATAACACGAAACTTTTAATAGACCAATTCAAGAAATACAGGAACAAAGTAGGGTCGATGGAAATTAGGAATATGAAGAGATTGTGGGAGTTAATTGCATTGAAACTGAATGAAGAGTTTAGTGTGAAAGTTTCCCCAGCCAACTGTGAAAACAGATGGCGTGTAATAGAGAGAAATTATAAGAAATACATAGACAATATGAACAAAACAGGGATGGGTCGGAAGACCTTTGAGTATGCCAACGAGATGGATGCCATTTTTCAGACGAAACGAAATATTTACCCTGAACTTCTCTCATCCACCACGACAACTGCCCATCTCCCGGTAACCACACAGTGTGAAACAGCCGAAGGAAGTCTTGCTTCTTGCAGTGAAGCAGCCTCCGTAGCAGTTGATGATCCCAATCCGACCGTAGGGAATCAAACTCCTAACAACAAATTATCGCCCGAAAACAGGAGCTCAGTAAGGGCAGTTAGAAAGAAATATAGAGTTGATGTGCTAGGGAATTTTAGGCAGGAGTGTTTAAAGTATCAGAAGGATAGGTTAGAGTTTGAGAGAGTAAAATTCGGAAGAAAAATGGAATTGGACGAAAAGAAATGGCAAGAAAAGAAAAGAAGGAATGATCTGATTGAACAGAGGAATAACATTATGAAACAGTTGATTGAGAAGAATATAAATGTAGCTTCTACAAGTGATATGTAATATGTGTATGTACAATTTAAGATTTATTTTTCTGTTACCGTACCCATTAAATGTAACATCTATTGTGACAACTGTTCAAAGTATGTTAAAGGCAACATAATTTCTCCTGGCTATCCCATCTCTGTCATCTCTATCCTCTACTCCCACGACCTCTATCTCCTCTTGAACAATCGGCACCTCATAACCTGCCTCTTCATTTTCATGATATTCAAAGTTGTCGTCAAGAGCAATGTTATGTAAAACACAACAAGCACGAATGAAGTGCACAATATCGGAGATCTTCTTCAATTTTATGTGATATAATTGACGAAACTTTTGTTTTAATAAGCCGAAACAATGTTCTATCACATATCAGTTTCTGGTTAGTTTCACGTTGTACTCTTTCTCTGCACGCCTCAGTTGACCACGGTCCCTAAAAGGTGTCAACAAGTTGCGCAGACAAGGGTAGCCGCTATCACCCAGGATATAAAATTCACCGCATTTCTCTGGCAAGCTCCGCTGTAATGGTGATCTGTGAAATACCCTGCTGTCGTGGACTGATCCAGGGAATCCATGAAACACGTCCCTTATTCTCCTTGTGTTATCGCACACAACCTGTAACTGAGACAAAATTTCGGCTTCGTGATTAGGGTTATCGTATTCCTTTAATAAAGTGAAACCATTTTACCGATCTATAAAGCATAAAATGAAGGGTAGAGTAAACTTTGTATCTTACCTGGATGGAATAAAAAGATTTCCTGTTAAGGTAGGAATCAGGATCATTTTTTGGCTTATCAATGCGAATATGTGTACCATCTATCACTCCTATTACTCCAGGGAAATGATTATGCCTAAAGTGTCTTTCAATAGTAGTGATTTCATCTCCTGTAGGCCACTTTATTATTTGATCAGATAAATTACTTATGAAGTACACCATGCGTTGTATGACTTTGTGCAGAGTACTTAAGGTGATATTGAATCTATCACTTACATCACGATATGAAGCTGTCTGATGACCAGCAAACCACAAAAATATGAGCGTCCATCGGAAGCTACTTAATTTTGCATTTCCCCCTGCTTGATAATTAAAATATTAGCTGTTGGAAAAACGTTCAGCCAAACTTTCTGCCACGTGTCGACTGACTCTAAAATCTTGGCACAATGACCTCAAAATAATTTTCATTCTTTGGCCGTGCTCTATTCAGATTACCGGTAATATCATCAAATAAATCTAGGTTGTCATCATCAGCTGAAGATTCACTGGAGTCACTTGTAAAACTAATGTCTGACATCTGAAAATATACAAGATTTTATATCGTCAACAGTCTGTGATATTCGCGATTAATGACTGCCAACAAGTAAGTATAGACTAACAGATTATTAAAATGCACTAGATTATCCACAGTACCTGGACTTACTTACATTGAGAGTTCACATGTATTTTATCGTGATATTGGTTTTAATTAACGATATCTACTGGATGAAAAGTAACCGCTCATGTACACCCATTAAACGGAATGTGCAACTGCTACATTTAATTAAAAATTTATTTCAAAATACCGCCGTCAAGGAATGTTATTTACAAGAAATACACGGAAAAAATATATTTATAAGGATATGTGCTTTGTGAACCATATGTGACAAGGGCTAATGCGCATGCCTCATTTAGAAATCCGAAAACAATCCACAAATTCTGCTGACTGTTCTCAGACTGTACGAAACTGGAATTCACGACTGCACGAACAGCAGACTAGCAGCCAGAATACCAAATTCTCGCTGCACGAACGCTTCAAATAAAGCGAAGTGCATGTGCGCATGCGCCTGACAGTTTTGGATAGTTTCGTATTGCTGCACGAACAAAGGTAATATAACTGGCATAAGCTTCATCCCAACAGAGACAACACTAGAAAACAACAAACAAAATCTTGAAGATTCAGATAGAAGGGAGCTCTCAAATACAGTAGAGATTGTTTCCATGGAATAAACACAGAAACATTATTTAAACATCTAATGACAATTAATAAATATTTGCAACAGAACCCGAACTGTGTGCAAACGTCGAGTAAGTTATTTTTATTGTCTTTCGTAACCATATGTAAGCATACTTAACTGTTCCGGTGCGAAAGCAATGAGATAGAATAGAAACTTAAAAATGGTAACCTCATTCTAAAGCAGAATAAAAATCAAGTTAGTAACTAAAGAAGCAAACATGACACAAATTTCTGGAACCTGATTATTAGAGAACGGATTTGTATGTGCCGACAATTTAAAACTACTCGTATTATTTTCTTTAGTAAAAAACTGAAAAATGTGTGTTTCAATATTACAAAATGTTAAGTATGTATTATAAAAGGGATTATTCACCAGACATGTTGAGATGGTGGTGGATTAAAATAGCTCACTGCTGCAGTGAGGAACAAAGACATTTTCCAAGTTTTCCATCAAAAACCGATGTCGGAACAAAGGACGATGCCAGAAAGAGAATCGTCATAATAAGATAATTCGCCAATTTCGTCAAAGGAATGTCACTGACACACCGATTTTTAGTTTCAAAAACGTCTTCTCGCCCTTCCAGAACTTCGGCGACTTTATACCCAGTATGAAATCCATTCTATTTTTGAATACACTTTTACATTTATGTTAAATAGCCTCTGTTTTTCTAATTGCCATGCACCTTATTAACTGTCGCAGTCAACAAGTTGGTTGATGATTTAATTTCTTCGGGGAGTGATAAAAATGTTCTTGTTTACACATATGCAAGGTAATTCATTTTTAAACTATCTTTACGCACTTCCTGAAGAATTTAATTTGATAAAACGCCATTCTTATTTAGTTCACCTAAATGACCGATTAAAATTTTCAAAATTGCCTGCATAATACACTGCTACTTCTAACCATCTTCCTACCCCCCAAATCAACTAGAAAGTATGGGTCTAGGTGGAAACGCAAGATCTGGATATTTGTTTGTGAAGAAATCAGTTCTTGTTTGGGCTTTCACAAAAATTTTTGCTGCTTGAAATTAATTTGTTCAATTCAGGATACAAGATACGTACTTGATCACATACTCTGTGTAAACCTTGTATTATACTGTACATGTTACGTGTATCATGTTTGGAAAGCTTACGAAAACCTTCTGCTGCCTTCATCATATACGGAGCAACATCCGTAAGTAAAATATTATCACATTTGACCCTGTCCCCGTTTACTACCATCAAGGTAATCCACCTCAGACTAGTCAGCCGCTCCCAGACGTGTTCATATCGAACTGCGAAAAATAACTTAAGAATTGGACCCTGGATTTGATGGTGAACATATATCTAATATGAACAAGGCAAGGTCAACTAATACCTATAAATGATATAAGATGAGGCATGACGTCTTTTTAGAGGAAAACATGTATATTAAAATAAACAAGAAAATACGAAATATGTAGCAAAATAATCAAATGTGACAAACAAATATATGACTCAGATCTTTCTTAATGCTTACAGAGTTCATCTTGAGGATTACATAATATTACATTTCAACAAGTTTATGCCGACACACATACTGAACATTTAGCAAGAAAATTCCCAAACCTTCGCACTTTAACACTGTGGCTTGCGTGCTCGCACCAAGCTTCTGGCTGGTTTGTTAATTCTTTCCACTTTAGATGAGTATTTCCTAATTCCAGCACACTTACATTGCAGTGCGGTCCCTAACCTTAAAGAAAAGACGTGTTTCAATGCGCGTTGGGGTGAAAAATGATTAATCTAAATGTACAAAATAAAACATACGCTGAGTGGTAAAACATCCTATCAATATATACAACTCGATATTCGATACTGAGTATACTCATGAACACAAAGAAACAACAGCTGTGGATCGGAACCACACTCGAATAAAAAATCACATAAATGGCACAATAATACACACATCAAAGAACAAAAACATGTTATCATATTTTCCAGGCCTCACCAAGAAAAAGCATGACGCATTTATGCTACTCTCACTCACACACAGTATCGATGGAAAATACTAATGAGATAAATTTTACACTTTGAGCAATTACTAGGTGCCCATTCAACGTACGTTCGTGAAATAGATTACATGACAAAAAATCATCTGGTGGACCTAACAACGTCAAGCTTAAATAAACGTGGTTTCCCGAAATAAATTACATGACACAAAATTCAAGAAAATAACAGAGTAGGCTTTTACCTTCAACACATAACTCAACGTTGGTATCTGAAAAAGGATTACATGACACAAATAATCCTCAGTGCGATCATATCATAAAAGACAAGTCAAAACTAAGTGTCGCGATATAAAAGTATCGTCTACAGCATCAACCGTAGTGACATGGACAAACAGCAATAAAATCAACACAAATAGGCTGCTAAAATAAAACTCTCCTCGGTAGAAACACGCATCATCCTCGCCTACCACACGGCGGAATGACTCAAAAGCGGAGATTCAGTCTCCCAAAATTTGCAGTAAATACCAAAATCATCCCGGGTCTACCCGAGTCAATTTCTCAATCATGAAACTTTAAGCCTTTTAGAATGAGAAACGCGTCCCCTTACTCATTATCACACAAAAATATCACATGTACTAAAGTTTCCAATACTGATACAAATATCATTGACATCGTCTTAATTTCATTCTCAAGATAAAACAATACCGTGCTGGTCACACACCAGAGCACTCGCGCTCGTAAAGTTAAACTTTAAATAAAATGGCCAACTCTGGAGTAATACAATAAATAGAAACTGAGAAAATTACCACATAGACATAGATCATGTCTGAAAATATAAAAGTTACTGAAATATCTTACTCGTTCAACTCGAGAAAATCTCATTACTACTACTACTACTACTACTACTACTACTACTACTAATAGCAAGACTTACAGAAAACTGATTCTAATATTCGGAACTTGGAATACGAAACTGTGATGGAGGAAATCGTGAACCAATCACAAATTCACACCGTTATTTACATTCAAATAATCATGAAGATGACGCTAACAAAAGGTCATGGATCCAAGATCCACCATCCCACGCATTCTCATTCACACCTCAAGCAGTAAATCAGAGAAAACGCGACGCCATATCGTCGTTGCCGGGACAAAACCTCCTAGGTGTTGATATTTTTGGAGATATACTGACCCGCAGCACATACGGTATGAAGAGCGAGAATGCCTTGACAATATTCACACAATATTGCACCTTAGATGACAGAACCTTACCGGCCAAAGTTCTAAGCTAACATATTTCACATAGGAGGTTTCGTCCCGGCAACGACGATATACTCTACACTTCGAAATCCCATTATCTAATGAATCTAGCCTTTCCTGTCTTTAATTTAAATAATTTTTACATTTACTTTTAAGCCCTGAGATGTTCATTGCGTTTCAAACATAACAGGAAAACAAACCAATAATAAACAAGTCTAGAGGCTAGAAACTGACTTGTCAAAAGAATGACGTTAACCACTCAGCTATAAAATCTCAATAAAAGAAAAGGCAAGCTGTGACCTCATTCAATCGGTCCACATATACTTTACAGTTATTTACATTTAAATATACAAGCTTTCCTACATTTACTGAAATGGGACGTAGTCCTTCCAATCAACAGCTAAACCTACTGGAATTAAATAATAATAAGAAAATAACCTATCCCCTTGGCTAATTTACTGTAAAACACGTGCACAAATACATTATGACATTGCAGATCTACTGTAACACTCATCTTTTGTTGATTCGGCCGCCTACTATCGATCAGCCGGCTCGCAATTCTTCTAGCCAGCCATATTTTTTTTTGCTAGGGGCTTTACGTCGCACCGACACAGATAAGTCTTATGGCGACGATGGGATAGGAAAGGCATAGGAGTTGGAAGGAAGCGGCCGTGGCCTTAATTAAGGTACAGCCCCAGCATTTGCCTGGTGTGAAAATGGGAAACCACGGAAAACCATCTTTAGGGCTGCCGATAGTGGGATTTGAACCTATTATCTCCCGGATGCAAGCTCACAGCCGCGCGCCTCTACGCGCACGGCCAACTCGCCAGGTAGCCAGCCATATTGACTGTGATGCGTTCATATTGAAACTCGTTCAGTCCGTGGTTCTCCATCCTGGCGTAGAAAACGTGTTCTCCCTGCGTCTTTCTGTTTCTGCTGGTTCGGACCTCGACTACAACATTCCGTTCAATTATGGTTTTACAACTGGGTCAGTGCAACCTGCCAGTTACTATTTACAACAGTGGGGGTAATTTCCCTTAACCGTGAGAACCAGATCCCATTCGGTCGCGCGACAAATCTCCGGTTATCTAACACCGTAACTAGGTCAGTTTCCCACTCACTCCGCACTTCAACTGTGTTATGTTACAGCTCTACATCTGGAAACAGTACACAATGCTGGACTAGAAACTGTGGTATCCGTCAGGCGTTCGCGCCCTCGGAAAATGAACTTTAAATAGGCAGGCAACTATGCGCGTAAATGTTCATATCGAAACTGTTCTTTCCGTCTGCAATTTGAACACGCTAAAATGCAAATTGATCTAAGTTCAATTCCACCCAGAAGTGTTAGTGCATAAAGGTAAAGTTATTGTCTCGGCATTGTTCTTACAGGCCCTCATGCCTACAAATATTCTTAGCTCGCTCTTAAATCATGAGTAATTAAGTGAAGTCTGAGCATATTGAGGTAAATGTTAGAAAGTCTCCACACGATCAAGACACATAATACCTGACTCCTAACTCGCCGTAAGTACACAATTCTTTTCACAAATTTACTACTTCGAAGATTCCTGCCGAATAAGGGTAACTAACGCACGCGCTAGTCACTTTTATTAAATCGTCTTCACAGTCGCTGTCCTATGCTCATTCAGGGGACATCTCTCGTTTTAACCAATGTATAGACAATATCGGAATGATGCTACCTTTTCATTGGTTCAAATCATCGCATCACCGACGCTCACTATAAACTCATGTCATATGATACCCTAATCTTGCGCCGGGCTTCCGCAATTTGGTCTGTTGGTCTATGCCATTGTCTTCCATCATTTCCTTGTTCTGAAGCAAGCACGTGAAGGTCGGGTGCGTCATGTAGCAACTCCTCTTTTTTAATATATCTTGCGAACAAATAGACCCTTGGCTCTAAGCTTCCTGTTGAAATTGTAAAACCTATCCCTTGGTCACTGCAGGTTACCAAGACTCAATAAAGTGAAATATTCCCTGTTCTCTCAATGAAAGAATGATCAATTAAATGAGCACTTCAATAACTTCTCAACCCCATTCGGTCAAAACAACTGTAGAGGTTCAATGAATAAGTGAATCGTCGTTACATGATTTGATACAGACATTTATCTACTTGCTAATAGAAGAAACCGCTTGGAAATTATATAATTACTTTCTAGCACACCTATTACGTTTCCAGCTTTTCTACCGCTTGTGTCTCAATCATATTTGTATTTATTATCACAGCCTGATATTTCCTAGTTTTCTTCTTAACACGCAAGGTCATACAATTTTGATTTATCCCGTCTTTCAAAATGTGCGGGTTTTATAAACACTTTCTGAGAAACATCAGATATAAGAAAAGCTTTGCATAAACCTGCACAATAACTTTTGAAAGTGAAGTGGAAGTTGCTTTTTCTAAAATAACTCTTGTCTAGAGGTTGGGCGTGAAGTAGCCACAGCTCTCCCACACTTTTTACAGAACACGATTTTCCATTACTTGTAAATATACCACTAAATTCAGCAACATATTGCTACAAACGAGAATGAACTCTTGCCTTAACTTTCAGAATTATATCACCAACCATTTCACTTATGTAATGGTACGGGCCGATGACCTTCGATGTTAGGCCCCTTAAAACAACAAGCATCATCATCATCATGTAATGGTACTGTATAAGCGACCTGAATTAACCAATACAGTGCCAGTGAATGAAGAACATTCGAGTCGAATGCACTGCATAATTTGATAGACAGGGTCAATTGATTCCCATTCGAAGGAAGAGGGAGATATCCAGCATAAGTAGTTAGGGTCACGATACAAAATATTAAAAATATATTCCCATGAAATTTTAATTAATAATTATCATACTAATAATAATAATTACTTGAAGGGAAAGCTTTGTGCTATACATATGTCTGCCGGCTGACTGCCATCCTCTTCATATTGGCTTACTTTCAATAATTAATTGGAAAAGTGTGTCATGACTGAGTATGTGACCAATGATCGTGTAAAGTAGACATTCTTTTTCACTAAAGAAAGGTCTTGAAAATGAATTTCTCGTCTGCAAACTGTTGTGTTCATTTACTAACAACTTCAGCTTGTTTTGGAGAACTTATTTTTCCATCACTGTACTTTTCCTGATTACTGATAGGCGTTTGTTGTCTGTGTTAACTACACTGCCTAAATAGCAGAATTCCGTGACTTGGTCGATGGCTGTACAATTTAAAATTAAATTAGGTGGAGTTGCTCATTTATTTTCATTAATATGTACGGTATTTCAAATGAGGTTTAGGATTAAATTAAAAAATGAATAAAATAGCAATTTATGTATTTATGGCAAAATTATTGAAAGTATATATTTATAGCAGAACTATTGGAAATATATTTTACATGAAATTAAATTTATTTACACAAAAGTCCGTTCCCTATTGATTAAGAATCTCAACCAATAATAGCGAACGTTACGTGTATGACCGTCGATGTGACAATTGCGTGAAGGATATAATTTTATTTCTTAACGAACACTACAGATCGAAAATACGTATTGGATCATACATAATGGATTTTTATTAAATTATTTCCTACCGATCTCGATAGCTGCAGTCGCTTAAGTGCAGCCAGTACCCAGTATTCGGGAGATAGTAGGTTCGAACCCCACTGTCGGCAGCCCTGAAAATGGTTTTCCGTGGTCTCCCATTTTCACACCAGGCAAATGCTGGGGCTGAACCTTAAGTAAGGCCACGGCCGCTTCCTTCCCACTCCCAGCCCTTCCCTGTCCCATCGTCGCCATAAGACCTATCTGTGTCGGCGTGACGTAAAGCAACTAGCAAAAAAAAAAAAAAAAAAAAAAAAAAAAAAAAAAAAAAAAAAAACTCTTACCGTGTGATTTCATAAAATCTTGGAGAATTTTACGACATCGGAGGATACACCTTACTGTTTAACGAATTGAAGAAACAATAGGTATGAAGGCACTTTCACTTCCTTTCTCTATTTAGATACATAAATGTGGAATACCACTCACTCATTCACTCATCATATCTGAGGAACCACCAAGCTGAGGAGAGTGAAATTTGGCGTAGAAGTAAGTTATAACTAATAGCCAAATACGCCTGGTGGCCATGATCGTTCAGTCTCTATGCGCTGACACCGTGATTAACCGGTTCGAGCCCCGTTGGTGGAAAAAGAATCGTTATAAGAATGTTGACCGGCAGAGTAGGAGAGGTGGTGGTATACAATTCTTAATGACTCGATTACCTGCCAAAAGCCTGGATTCAATTCCAAACATCTCCACAGTGTCCGTATGGAGTTATCATATTCACAAAGACGCACCACGAGATGCTGTCAATTGTGTACACTAATTTATTTACAAATTATATACACATTATACGCACACACTAATGAACTGCCATTTTGAACTGACTCGAAGAAGAAGAAGAAGAAGAAGAAGAAGGAAAACAAAGAAGAAGAAGAAACAAAGAAGAAGAATAAGAAGAAGAAGGAGGAGGGAAGTCTGCCACCAGGGGGGTGTATTCCGGCTTCCCGCGCATTTGGTGGCAAACGAGTCAAGTCTAACGTGACGTCACTGGGAAGATACAGTGAGGTTTGAACTCGCCACTCGCTTTGAAGTCTTGGTTGTAATGAGTTTGTGGGTGATAAATAGTAAAGTCTATGTTATAAAATCTAAGTTGCCGGTGTAAACACTTCGTTTCTCATTTAGCAGACGGTTGGTTTCTTAGTGTTCTACGTATTTAAGTAAAATGAGTAAAAATAGAATAAGCTGTGCCGTTGCTCTGTGTAATAATATTGGTTGCAAAACTGAGGTCATAGTTTACCATCGATTCCCAAAGAATGAAGCACTCCAAAATACATGGGTAGCTCGGTGCAAGCGAATGGACAAGATACATATTAATAATGCAAGAATATGTTCAGAACATTTTCTTTCGGATGATTATGAACGAGACTTGAAAAATGAATTACTGGGTCTCCCAATACGGAAGATATTGAAACCGGAGTCCGACTCGTTGGCTGAACGGTCAGCGTACTGGCCTTCGGTTCAGAGGGTCCCGGGTTCGATTCCCGGCCGGGTCGGGGATTTTAACCTTAATTGGTTAATTCCAATGGCACGGGGGCTGGGTGTATGTGCTGTCTTCATCATCATTTCATCCTCATCACGACGCGCAGGTCACCTACGGGTGTCGAATAGAAAGACCTGCACCTGGCGAGCCGAACATGTCTTCGGACACTCCCGGCACTAAAAGCCATACGCCATTTCATTTCATTGAAACCGGACGCTGTTCCATCCCAGAAAATACCGAATTGGCATGGAAATAAAACTGAGGTCCGCCTCTGTGGTGTAGTGGTTAGCGTGATTAACTGCCAGTCCTGGAGGCCGGGTTCGATTCCCGGGTCTGTCACGAAATTTGATAAGTGGTACGAGGAGTGAAACGGAGTCCACTCAGCTTCGGGAGGTCAACTGAATAGAGGTGGGTTTCATTCTCACCTTAGCCATCCTTGAAGTGGTTTTCCGTGGTTTCCAAATTCTCCTCCAGGCAAATGCCGGGATGGTACTTAACATAAGGCCACGACCGCTTCCTTCCCTCTTCTTTGCCTGTCCCTTCCAATCTTCTCATCCCTCCACAAGGCCCCTGTTCAGCATAGCAGGTGAGGGCGCCTGGGCGAGGTGCTGGTCATTCTCCCCAGTTGTATCCCCCGACCCAGAGTCTGAAGCTCCAGGACACTGCTCTTGAGGCGGTAGAGGTGGGATCCTTCGCTGAGTCCGAGGGAAAAACCAAACCTGGAGGGTAAATGGATTAAAAAGAAGAATAAAACTGAGGCTAGCGCAGTCACATTCACTTTCCTTAATCTCGGCTTTTATTTTGATGTTTTAAAATTTAAAATTACATTTCAGACTTGAAATGCTTGTTACTAATAGTAACCTATACCGGGCGAGTTGGCCGTGCGGTTGAGGGCCGCGCAGTTGTTAGCTTGCGTCCGTGAGATAGTGGGTTCGAATCCCACAGTCAGCAGCTGTGAAGATGGTTTTCCGTGGTTTCCCATTTTCACACCAGGCAAATGGTGGGGCTGTACCTTAATTAAGGCCACGGTCACTTCCTTCCCACTCCTAGCCCTTTCCTATCCCATCTTCACCAAAAGACCTATCGGTGTCGGTGCGACGTAAAGCCAATTGTAAAAAAATAAAATACAATAGTGCCATACCCAGAAACCACATACCTTTCTTTTCTGTTTAGGTTATAACGGAGGGAGAACACCGCAGTGACACGAGATCAGTTAGGAAAAGGGCCGTAACAGCATTAGACTCCTTATCTCCGAAGAAACTGAAACTAGACTAGGCAACCAACACAGAACGCGCTCCTGATCCAGATATATTAATGAAGGACCAGAAGTTAAATATATTTTACACAAACATCATTAGTAAATGATGTATTCGATGTTTTGAACTGGCCTCAAACATCGAAGTCAAGAAAACTCTTTATAAATATTGTTTTTTTTTTTTACATTTGTTCGAATATGCGGCTGGGGAAAAGAAGCAGTTTCCTTCCGTTCTAGAAAGGGTTTTTAATATCCAAAAACACCCTTATTGGACTCTTTGGAGATGTGGAAGGCATTAGGGGAAAGTACATTTTGTCTTCCACACTGAATCAGACTGTCTGGAAAATTATTTCTCTAGACTTCGGGGTCTCGGTATATTTTTATAACAATACCACTCCTTTCGAAGTGAAGAACAGAATGCGACTCTTAATACTAACTGGGAACGCGAACGACATACCTCTATCTCGTGGAGCCTCTGTTTCTCAGGACATAAGTCAACTTTCTACATTTTCTGACCCTCTCACACCTGACGAAGGAACTGAAGAAGAATTCCAGAATTTCCTTTCCAGCGAACTTTGCATCGAAGTGACTGACAACCCGTCCGATGTTTTGAGTTTTGATAGAAGTGAAGAAAACTTGCTACTTGATACTGACCTAAGCAGTTTAACGATTCCCAATGAAGATGTAACAGACGATGCTTTAAAATACTTGGCAGGTTACGTCGCCTACAAGTGTAAAAACATTGAAAGTTCGTTGAGAACAAAAGCGGATATATGTCGTCTTGATCCGAAACTATCCTCTGAACAAGACTGGATCACTATTATTTCTAAAAGTATCCGGCTCCATGGCTAAATGGTTAGCGTGCTGGCCTTTGGTCACAGGAGACCCGGGTTCGATTCCCGGCGGGGTCGGGAATTTTAACCATAATTGGTTAATTTCGCTGACACGGGGGCTGGGCGTACGTGTCGTCCTCATCATCATTTCATCCTCATCACGACGCGCAGGTCGCCTACGGTTGTCAAATCAAGAGACCTGCATCTGGCGAGCCGAACTTGTCCTCGGACACTCCCGGCACTAAAAGCCATACGCCATTTCATTTCATTTCATTTCTCCTTCCCCGGAGTGGAGTTTGAAGTTATTTCAAGGTGCTACAAAGTAATGGAAACATTAACATCAACTATACACCCGAAATATTCCGAAGGGAAATCATTGCCTTATATGGAAGGACAAGGACTTTCATTCGTATGAGACATTTGAACAAAAAGGCCAAATGGGAAGCGATGAAGAAGAATGAAGTAAAGAAGAACCTACTCTGGGTTGTATCTACTAAACAGCCATAGATTACATTATCTGCCTTAACATACAAAAATAAGCTTTAGCCGGTGACAGTATCGCTAATTTCAACTTTTGAAGGATATTTAAATGATTCCGTGGTAAAAACAGCCCACTGAGCGCCGTAGCCTGCTAAGTCGTGCTAGCCTGCAGATAGTGGAAGGATAGCCTTGCGAAATCCACATCCGTCTTTTCCGATAAAGAAGAAAAATGTTAAAACAATTTTAAGAACTACCTATTCATTGTAATATGATTATTAACCAAAAAAACATGCCTAACTAAGGCTTACGAGGTTGACACATACATTATGCACTATAATTTGCCTTACGATAAATATTGTCTATTTTCTCTCAATCATTAAACATATTCATGATTTAAATATATGTTCCAAGTCAAGAAAGAAAAAAAACATTCCAGTTTGAAAGTGCAAAAGAAACGATACATTTTACTTTGCATTCAGCATTTAATGCAAGAGAATATTACAGACCGCAGGTGTGTTCTTCCCGATGACGTCACAAACCGCTGACCAATGGCAGCACACATGCCCGAAATGGCCTACCTGTTGAGTATTCTAAGTTCCTTGGACTGCCACATTAGCATGTTAACCAATTACCAACACAACCAAATCACAACATGATTTAACTTGACTAACGACTTTCACTAGCAAGTCACGCTAACAACTGAACTCCATTACCCACGACTGTCTCTTTATATACCTTGCCCGGCCAGGCTTCTAGAAAAGTACGACACAACATGTTTTATAGAGCCTTCTCGAGTCTCCAACCTATGTACAAATGAATCGAACATTCTAGTTGGAAAGATGCGTTGTTCTGGAACCTTACCCTGTTTGCACAACACTATATTGGATTTATACATCATATTTACAGCTAATAATAAATTATATACTATTAATTAGGTGTTGTTACATTAAATAAACTCTTATTCATATACATACAGCAGATATTTCGTGACACAACCTCACATGTTTTGTTACACAGGGCAGATCATTCAACTCACAATAAATAAATGATACGACCACGATTTATACCAAATGAAATCTATCTTCTATATAAATAAAATTGTTCGTGTCTGTTTGTTTGTCTGTTTGTTCCACCATCACGTCGAAACGGCTGGATAGATCTCAACCAAACTTCATATTTAGAGTATACTCCTCCCGGGGAAGGTTTCGATATGCATATCATTTTAAAATCTTTGAATACACGGGGGGTTCATAGGAAAACCAGAATGGTTTTTCCACCATCACGTCGAAACGGCTGGATAGATCTCAACCAAACTTCATATTTAGAGTATACTCCTCCCGGGGAAGGTTTCGATATGCATATCATTTTAAAATCTTTGAATACACGGGGGGTTTATAGGAAAACCAGAATGGTTCTTCCACCATCACGCCGAAACGGCTGGATAGATCTCAACCAAACTTCATATTTAGAGTATACTCCTCCCGGGGAAGGTTTCGATATGCATATAATTTTAAAATCTTTGAATACACGGGGGGTTTATAGGAAAACCAGAATGGTTTTTCCACCATCACGTCGAAACGGCTGGATAGATCTCAACCAAATTTCATATTTAGAGTATACTCATCCCAGGGAAGGTTTCGATATGCATATCATTTTAAAATCTTTGAATACACGGGGGGTTTATTGGAAAACCAGAATGGTTTCTCCACCATCACGTCGAAACGGCTGGATAGAACTCAACCAAATTTCATATTTAGAGTAAACTCATCCCGGGGAAGGTTTCGATACGCATATAATTTTAAAATCTTTGAGTACACGGGGTGTTTATAGGAAAACCAGAATGGTTTTTCCACCATCACGTCGAAACGGCTGGATGGATCTCAACCAAATTTCATATTTAGAGTATACTCATCCCGGGGAATGTTTCGATATGCATATCATTTTAAAATCTTTGAATGCACGGGGGTTTATAGGAAAACCAGAATGGTTTTTCCACCATCACGTCGAAACGGCTGGATAGATCTCAACCAAATTTCATATTTAGAGTATACTCATCCCGGGGAAGGTTTCCATATGCATATCATTTTAAAATCTTTGAATACACGGGGGGTTCATAGGAAAACCAGAATGGTTTTTCCACCATCACGTCGAAACGGCTGGATAGATCTCAACCAAACTTCATATTTATAGTATACTCCTCCCGGGGAAGGTTTCGATATGCATATCATTTTAAAATCTTTGAATACACGGGGGGTTTATAGGAAAACCTGAATGGTTTTTCCACCATCACGTCGAAACGGCTGGATAGATCTCAACCAAATTTCATATTTAGAGTATACTCATCTCGGGGAAGGTTTCGATATGCATATCATTTTAAAATCTTTGAATACACGGGGGGTTTATAGGAAAACCAGAATGGTTTTCCACCATCACGTCGAAACGGCTGGATAGATCTCAACCAAATTTCATATTTAGAGTATACTCATCCCGGGGAAGGTTCCGATATGCATATCATTTTAAAATCTTTGAATACACGGTGGGTTTATAGGTAAACCAGAATGGTTTTTCCACCATCACGTCGGAACGGCTGGATAGATCTCAACCAAACTTCATATTTAGAGTATACTCCTCCCGGGAAAGGTTTCGATATGCATATCATTTTAAAATCCTTGAATACACGGGGGTTTATAGGAAAACCAGAATGGTTTTTCCACCATCACGTCGAAACGGCTCGATAGATCTCAACTAAACTTCATATTTAGAGTATACTCATCCCGGGGAAGGTTGCAATATGCATATCATTTTAAAATCTTTGAATAGACGGGGTGTTTATAGGAAAACCAGAATGGTTTTCCTCCATTTTCTCTTATACTATTGATTTTCTGTAAACTTCGTTTACCGTACGTGAAACGTCTCTTCATTATAAACAACTTTCGTTATGTTCATAATTTACCTTACTCTTTACATGACGGAGAAATTTACAATTTTCTGCTGGTACCATGCTCTGCATTGAGTAACCGACAGACCGACAACGAACCTACAGGTTACCATGGCAACGTCTCTGACTGCATGCCAGCAGGTAAGTAACGTATTGCCATTTTCCTCATTATGCTTTTAAATTCGTGGTTGTTCCTTGGGTAGAAGGCAAGAGAGGCGTCAATCGGCCTATCTGCGGGATATTGGCGGAATATCGTTGGATGTTATAACCGCCTTCGAATAGATTAAGTAATAACTCCATTAGTCATCTTCTTATTATTTGTTTACCTAGGAATCAAAGGACCTAAATTTCTCCTCTGTTACCGTTTTATTATATCCATAACTCACACTAGCATAATTTATTGAGGGGCATTTGATTTTCCAATACATTAACTTGGCATTTACATATTTGTCGTTATCCGGCTGTCCTCAGTTATAATCCATTTTCTATTACTTTCAACTTTCTTAACTGTATTATTTTCTTCCTTAATTACGCCGTATGTACGCGAGTGCTACAAACTACTGGATGTATTTCCACCAATACTCATATTTAGAATACACCTGTCCTTGATAGGTTTTAGGGCAAATATTGTTTCTAAATCCCTGAACTGACTGGCGGTTTATACGACACCGAAACAGTGATTTTGCACTTCCACAAAATATACACAACCAACGTTAATTTAAATCTACCTGCCTTGGTAGAAATTAATTTCTAAACCTTTTTTCTCATGTGCATCATTTCGATACGAGGATTAATAAGGTAGATATCATTAACGGACCGTTTTTTTGTACAAGTCCCATCGGACTTAACTCACGAGCGGGTGCGTGTAAAGCGTATTCCTTACAACTTGAAAACTACTAAAGACATTCGAACCAAAATTCATATTTAGCATCCACCTGTCCAAAGGTAGGTTTTAAACGTAAATAACATTTCATGTTCCGGAATGGACTGGCGGTTTATAGGGAACCGAAATGGTGATTTTATTCTTCCACAATATATACAGAACAAGACCAACCTGACTGGAAATCGACCAAACGTGATGGAATTCCACCTCTAAACCTTTTTCTTTTCATGTGCATTTTTTCGTCAGGAGGATTAATAAGGGAGATATGATGAATGGTCAGTTTTGCAGGTTAAGTCCAGCGGACATAGCCAAAAAGGTGTTTTACATGGAGCAGATTCCTTATCTATATAAATCAAATCGTAACGACTGTGTGCCTCTACACTGACTATTTTGGCGAAATTTTCGTACAGCTTTCCGTTTAAGGGGTAATAATGACCATCTGCATAATTTTTGGTTTAGTTTCCTGAAAGTCCTAATTTTTACCCGCCTCGCCCAAAATCCAGATTGCGGCATAATCTGCCAGAAGAAAAAGAAGATAATTGAAATTTGACAAAATTATACGTTTTAGCCTGTAACGAACGGAAAACATCCAAGATCATTAAATTTTTCACCTTTTATCCCCGAAGAATATCTAAATATGCAGGCAATTTTAATGATGGTGCAGACCATCGGAAATTCCTATCACATAACAGATTGCACAATCTCCGTTCAATTTGGAATGATCTACAACCTTGGTCTTATGACTTTTTGCCGTATCTGTATCCCTTTTACGTTTGATTTTTCTCTATTAATGGATGTTAAGTCAATTTGGAATTTTCACATGCATTATTATTTATTTATCGTATGATGTGCACAGATAGATTATATAAATAAGTATACAATATATACACAATATATACAAGCAGAAGCCTATAGTTCCAAATCAAGTCCATTGATCCATTTCAAGGCCTCCTCAGTTGCGTTATGAATGTCCTCCAAAGGACCTTGAAATGCTCTCCGTGGACACTCGGCAATTACGTGGTGGATGGTCTGTGAGGTAGCTCCACAATCACACCCAGAAGACTTCTGCCAGCCCCATTTATAAAGCGTATAGCCGCATCTTCCTTGATTGACTCTTATCCTGTTTAGAGTCCTCCATTGACGTCTGGGTAGATGGAATCGAGGAGGTTGAACATGTTCATGTTCACATGCATAATTCATACCTTCGATTACTTATATGAAATACAGAATCATCAAACTCTTCACGAAAATTGGCCCACCCAGTAGCCATATATGAGCCAAATGGTATGTATGTAGCTGTCGCATAATTATCCGAAAAGTAATGTAATGTGAGATAATCTTACAAGAACGTTACCCTGTTCCACGTTTCTAACTCAATCTGACCCAAAAATAGATGACATATCATAGGACCAGCCATTTAGGCCACTAAATCCGACGTGTCTTATGGTATAATCCTTTGTCGATATGACGTACGTTTAGTAGCAGTTAATCTGTAAATGAAGGTCTTCAATATTGTAAACACGCATATACTTTCGTATGTCCATCTATATATATTCACTGATGTCGATTTGTAGCGATCGAGAAAGGGTGGGTCTGCTATTGTAATCAGTACTCCCCACACCGACTTTGACTGGCAGTATGAAAGGGTTCCTTCTCCAACTCCTGTGTAACTGTCATTAGTAAGGAAGGTCTACAATTGTAATGAATAGTTCACTTCTCGATTTGACTTGCAGAAGGCAAGTGAGCATGCAGTTTTGTTTAAAACTCCCCTACCCGATTGTGTTTGGCAGTAGGCAAGGGTGCCCGCCATTATAAAGAAATGTCCTCATCTAAAATGTGACTGGCATTAGGCATAGTGGCCTGCTATTTTGATGGAAACTCACCAACTTGGTGTGACTGGCAGTAAGCTGGCTGGAAGTAGGAAAATGGGCCTGGCATTATAATGATAACTGCACCACTCAATTTCGAGTGATAGTAGGGTAATTGCCTGCCATTATAATAAAAACTGTAATCTGTGTGGAAGTAGGAAAGGGGGCTGCCATTTTAACGAAAACTCCCCAAATCGATTCTGTCCGCATAGTAGGCAATGGGGCCTGCAATTATAATGTAAACTTCCCAACTCGATTGTGAATGGCAGTAGGCAAGTGAGCCTGCCGTTATATCACAAATCCATAACAAACACTTTACATTGGAAACAACGTACGGGGACCTCCCCATGCTCTTTCTCGGATAACGCTAAGAGACATGCAATTTTAAAACAATCTTATTTACTGCATGCACACTATTTACTTCGATATTCGAATACAATGTAGAATACCGTAGCGAAGCACGGGTACATTCGCTAGTCCGTACATAACTACGTAAATAATAATAATAATAATAATAATAATAATAATAATAATAATAATAATAATAATAATAATAATAATAATAATAATAATAATAATAATAATAATAATAATAATAATAATACCTGCTAACTGAGCTGGACATTTTCACTATTTACCCGTGGGTTTAGAGAATTGTTTCCAAGTTATACTAGTCCATTAACACTTGCATCAGAGTGAAGACGTATGGCGCTCTTGATGGTGATTCGTCCAAAGGATGGAGGCATTAAGTGCTGGTGTTGTTTGACAGCAGACAGCATATGCAGAAACCGCGTTTTACCCGCTCCCTACGTAATCATCACAATAATTATCATCTCCTCACACTGAAGCGAGCAGAGCATCCATGAGCGTCAAATAGACAGACCTGTACCAGGCCAGCCCAACATGTCCTCGAACATTCTCGGTACTAAAAGACATACGCTAAAAGAATAAGTAAGTAATAGTTAAGTAACTTCTTTGAAGTAATGATTTGCTAAGGGTGTAAATAAGGATGTAGAAACACGACGAATACGGCATCTTTCGGCGTAATAGGCCATAGGCTGTTATGATAGTTAATATTTATGTCGCTTGGTAGAGCTCACATCTATTGCTGTGAATTTCTCTGCGTTGTGGCAGAAAAACCATATTTTGAGATGGGCCAGTTGACAACCCAGTTTCTTATTTTGTTCTATTAGAAGAAGTACAAACATGTGATAACCAATTGTTCAAATGTACTTATGGAAGCGGGAGACCGTAGTATATCTCCTCCATATTTTATCATCATCATCATCATCTGTTTACCCTCCAGGTTCGGTTTTTCCCTCGGACTTAGCGAGGGATCCCACCTCTACCGCCTCAAGGGCAGTGTCCGGGAGCTTCAGACTCTTGGTCGGGGGATACAACTGGGGAGTATGACCAGTACCTCGCCCAGGCGGCCTCACCTGCTATGCTGAACAGGGGCCTTGCGGGGGGATGGGAAGATTGGAAGGGATAGACAAGGAAGAGGGAAGGAAGCGGCCGTGGCCTTATGTTAGGTACCATCCCGGCATTCGCCTGGAGGAGAAGCGGGAAACCACGGAAAACCACTTCTAGGATGGCTGAGGTGGGAATCGAACCCACTTCTACTCAGTTGACCTCCCGAGGCTGAGTGGACCCCGTTCCAGCCCTCATACCACTTTTCAAATTTCGTGGCAGAGCCGGGAATCGAACCCGGGCCTCCGGGGGTGGCAGCTAATCACACTAACCACTACACCACAGAGGCGACTCCATATTTTATTTCATGGAAATTTGTCAAGTAAAGTAAAAATTCCTATTCGTACCTCTTCATATCACAAGCGTTATTAAGAGGAAATAATGAAGGTTGATATCACCGACAACCACCTGCTGTACAATAGCCGATACTCTTACACAATCATTGTATTTGTCTTTCGTGTTGAATAACGAGTGTATCATTAATTTATATTCCGTGATTTTTTGTGTTCACTCTGGTTAAAAAAGGCTTTAAATTATGTGAATTTGAATGGAATATTACTTTTAATTGTAAAAATTTCGTATTGTGAAGGGTGGAATTCGAGTGGACATCATGAAACAATTCTGAGAGACGTACCTGGAATCACGAGGGTTGCTCCTGCCGGATCACTAGAAACTATCTTTTCAATTATTGAATGAGAGCAGTGGATTAAAACGAGCATGGTTTTGTAACTTCCGTGGAAGAACTAGTTTGTACGAGGGGCGTCCGAAAAGAAAACTTACAATGTATTTTGCTCAGTACTGTATTAGGGTCCGCCTCTGTGGTGTAGTGGTTAGCGTGATTAGCTGCCACCCCCGGAGGTCCGGGTTCGATTCCCGGCTCTGCCACGAAAATTTGAACAGTGGTACGAGGGCTGGAACGGGTTCCACTCAGCCTCGGGAGGTCAACTGAGTAGAGGTGGGTTCGATTCCCACCTCAGCCATCCTCGAAGTGGTTTTCCGTGGTTTCCCACTTCTCCTCCAGGCGAATGCCGGGATGGTACCTAACTTAAGGCCACGGCCGCTTCCTTCCCTCTTCCTTGTCTATCCCTTCCAATCTTCCCATCCCCCCACAAGGCCCCTGTTCAGCATAGCAGGTGAGGCCGCCTGGGCGAGGTACTGGTCATTCTCCCCAGTTGTATCCCCCGACCAAGAGTCTGAAGCTCCAGGACACTGCCCTTGAGGCGGTAGAGGTGGGATCCCTCGCTGAGTCCGAGGGAAAAGCCGAACCTGGAGGGTAAACAGATGATGGTGATGATGATGATTGTATTAGGCCTACATAATCGTTTATACATAAAATACTGTGCACTGTGTTATTATTTTAGAACTTTATTTTTCCACAGCGACTATGACGACTGAGGCATTTGTTTAACAGTGGGGCAAGATTTTCGATGCCACTCTCGTAAGAAGTGTTGTCCTAATCAGCGTTTCGCCACTGTTCTGTCGTAACCATAACTTAGAAGTCTGTGCCCCCGAATACATTCTTTCAAAGCCGAAAAGAAATGAAAAATTCACAGTTCTGGTCCTTCAGGCAAGCAACTCAATGTTGAAAACATCCTAGAGATATGAGCTACAAATTTTAGGTAAATAAAATATAATAAAGTATGAGAATATATTCTTTATTTATTCCTAAAAATTACAATCCGTTTCTTAATCATCGTTACCCGGTCGATTACATTAGCGGTTTGTCTTTTTCTACCACTACGAGCGCTAATGTGAGTCAATGCATTGTTTCACTTAAGTGCCACTGCGAGCGCTAATGTGAGTCAATGCAGAGTTTCACTTAACCCCTTATAACTACATTCGGTATGGATATTTTTCAAAAATAAAAAAAGAAACGCTTGGGTGTACTGAACCCAAAAAATATTACAGAAAGAATTATGTAAATACATTAATTTGGGATTTGAATAAAAAAAAGAAAACGAGCAAAGAAACACGAGATTTTAGGCTGTTTTTCTGGGACTGCATTTAGGCCGGAAGTGATTTTCGAAACTTTTATTACCGAGCTCGATAGCTGCAGTCGCTTAAGTGCGGCCAGTATCCAGTATTCGGGAGATAGTAGGTTCGAACACCACTGTCGGCAGCCCTGAAAATGGTTTTCCGTGGTTTCCCATTTTTACACCAGGCAAATGCTGGGGCTGTACCTTAATTAAGGCCACGGCGGCTTCCTTCCCACTCCTAGCCCTTCCCTGTCCCATCGTCGTCATAAGACCTATCTGTGTCGATGCGACGTAAAGCAACTAGCAAAAATAAATAAATATAAAAAAAACAAAAAAACAACTTTTATTTAGTTTTATAGAGCTATCCAGGACTCTCAATTTGAAACCTTTCGGAGCCCTTCAGCCCTTCAACTTTCGGCACATTTGAGGAAATTGCTTAGTTTTACATTTTTCGTCGTATTGGGACCCCTACATTGTCTGCTAGGAAATGTTTTCAATGTTTCTGCCGGGCCAGCTGCTGTGGGTCCACCATTCCGCACGCAGTTAACTGTTGTCACTCTCCCCGTTTGAAATTCGGAGCACCATGTTGGCACACTGCGTCGACTCCTCACACTTTTGCTGACGATGAATTGCCGCAGCTGGCACATTTTTCGCCTTGAGAAAAGGAATAGCAGCATGAAATTACTGCTTGTACCACTGTTCCAGTCAACCCTTATCTTTAACTGGCTTTCGACACCAAGATGACAATGCACAGTGCCACCACCCGATAAGAAAGCATCAAATGAAACAATAAAGTTTTGCTACAATTGCAATCAGTCTAATATCACGTTTACGGACTATAATAATAATAATTTCGTGTGGCTATTTCTGGCCGAGTGCAGCCCTTGTAAGGCAGACCCTCCGATGAGAGTGGGCGGCATCTGCCATGTGTAGGTAACTGCGTGTTATTGTGGTGGAGGATAGTGTTGTGTGTGGTGTGTGAGTTGCAGGGATGTTGGGGACAGCACAAACACCCAGTCTCCGGGCCACTGGAATTAACCAATGACGGTTAAAATCCCCGACCCGGCCGGGAATCGAACCCGGGACCCTCTGAACCGAAGGCCAGTACGCTGACCATTCAGCCAACGAGTCGGACACGTTTACGGACTATATACATGTTATGAAGTTACTTGTGAGACACCCGTCGTAAAATACCAGCCACGTTCAGCTTTTCAACTTATAGTACTTCATAATAAAGTGCTTGCTTGTTGTTTTAAGGGGCCTAACATCGAAGGTCATCGGCCCGATAATAAAGTGAGTATACACAATCCTTATAAGACTTACCGAATGAAGAGACAATTTCAGGAAGTATTTCGAAGTTTGGAAAGTAAAGAAAATATCTAAGTTGTGGAAACTACTGTATGATCTATCGATAATTTTAATTTACGATTCTACGATGATGGGCTGAGAAGTGGCTCCGAGTTGTAGGCAAAGGAAGTTAGCTGCAAGCCGTGTCTTTGATGCTCCCCCAAATATTGACACACTCGAGCCTTGAGCCTTGTGTACCAAGCGTCCCTCACACAAGCAGTTTGTTTCTGACTTCTTACTGCCGAGGGATCATCAAAGACGGAGAGAGACATTAATAAGACGGATGCTGAGCTCTACCAGAATAGGGGAAATCGTTATCTCAACAGACAGTTCTGCGGTCATACACGTATTTCAGTTCATGTACAATGTATTGGAAGACAGAGAAGGAAATTAAATCATATATCATTGTATTATAGTTTCATATCCCACAACAGGATATTTGAGATACAACCGACATTCCTAACATTTCACTTGCCAAACTTTTAATGGACAATGGGACAGAATTTTTGACAGAAATCGGTCATAAGCTAGAAATTTCTTTTTTTTCTTTCGAGGGACCAAACGCGAAGTTATACATGCATACATGAATCTTCATTGTAGACTGTTAAACCTTGCAGCGTTCAGTCTGCAAGCCTCTGCAAGGGAACAAAGCGCTTCCACAATCCTCTATTAGTAACTTGCTATTCAATTCCACACCTGTTTTCATGAACTCATTCAACATTGACTCTAACCATTACGTCATGCAGGGGCATAGCCAAGAGGGGGTTACTGGGGGTTAGACCCCTCCAACTTTACAAAAAATAGACAGAAACTGACAATAAACTAAATAAACATTCTGAGACGTAATTGTTGAACCAACAGATTTGTTGAATATATTTTCTAAGAAGCCTCGAAATTTGGATTTTAGATTGTAAACTCAACATACCATTCGCTGTTAAACTGTTGACCTTGGTCGTATTGTTCTTGTTCTGTGTTTTAATGTACGGTTCTGTAGTGTACTGCAATCTGAATATCAACATAATTCACTTGTATCAGTGCCCTTATAATGACAAGTCTAGCATGCGCACACCACTTACGCACAAGCACCTTCATCGGCGATCCCGACCACGCTACTGCCGCCGTGGTCTTCACCTAGGCACCTACTTCTCCTACCCTCCATGATCGAGTACTTTATTTTCTTAAGCAACCTATCCTTCTCCATTCGCCTCACATGGCCCCACCAACTAAGCAGTTTTATACGTACAGCTTCATCCGTCGACGTTTTTCCTAATTTAGCCTTTATTTCCACATTCCGAGTACCCTCCTGCCATCGTTCCCATCGGTTTGTACCAGCAATCATTCTCCCTATTTAGAACATAATATAATATACTTCCATCCCCTAATTCAGGATCGCCTGAAACTGGAGAGAGCAATCGTTTATAGCAATCCATTAAATTCGACACTTGCATTACGTTCTCCTCTTACAATTATTAGACTGTTACTAAACTAAATATAATTGACTTTGTCCTAGACGTTAACGATGTTATATAGTCTATATATATAGTCCTCAGCTTATTTAGTGCTTACTATTGTGTCACAAATCTTATGGACTTATCCTACCGTTAGAACATACATTATGACTGAATTGAATGAGTGGATGAATGCATGAACTGGTAAATGGATGATTTCATGGTTGAATTATGGTTGTGTATGAATGAATGAATAACACTCTCCTCGCCCGATCGCAGATAGCCACTAACTGGGAGAAGAGCATTAATTGATGAATGAGTGATTGATTGGGTCAGTGAATGATTTGATGGATTGAATTGAACATGAACATTCCATAGTAAAGGATGCGTGCTTGATTGTGAATTCATGAAATAACTTGAACATTCCATTGTGGATGAATGAAATATTGACTGCCTAAATAAATGAATGAATTGATGGATGGCTGAGTGCATGAATTGATCATTCTCCCTATTTACATGTCTGTTACAGCCTGATTCCACCGAGCTGTCATTTCTGTACAGGAAAGGAGGTTAGAAAACAGATCTGTAAGGATAATTTTGTCCGAGTGCTGATATCTGTCTTATAGAAAGATCACGACTTCGTGCTCACTGTAGTCGCTTTGTTACACCTTGATTCGATTTCATTTGCAATACTATAATCCTGGGAGAATATATATATTCTGAATACTTGAAATGATCCACTTGTTCAGGTTTTGCATTCCCGACCTGACATGTAATCCTTTTAGGTTTCTTCCCCACCAACATCAATTTATGATATAGATGTTGATTCCCATAGAGAATCTGAAATATTTGTTCCGAATGAGCAAATTTATAATATAATATAATATAATATAATATAATATAATATAATATAATATAATATAATATAATATAATATAATATAATATAATATAATATAATATAATATAATATAATATAATATAATATAATATAATATAATATAATATAATGGTATTATAAATTTGCTCATTCGGAACAAATATTTCAGATTCCCTATGGGAATCAACATCTATATCATCTGATGGTACCTAGCACACCTACCAAGACGCATGGCTAGTGCAACATCTGTATCATCTGATGGCCAAGCAGGCATCAGTTTTTAGTAGTGGGATAGAGACTCCAATAGTGCATTGGCACTGCCGGTGGCTACAATTAGCCTACGCAGTGGCCTCCACGGTATGCACTAGCCAGCGTCTTGGTAGGTGTGCTAGGTACCAACTGATGAGCCCAGTCTAGCACACGAGGGCGAAACGCTGGCAACCAGGAATGAGTTAGCTGGAAAATTTATAATGTCCAGTAACGGACCATTAATATTGGTATTATAACATCAATTTAGCCTTGAAAATGCTAATTTTCACATCATACTTCCTGTACCTCTTTTCTAGTTCCAAAATGTTAGATTGCAGGATTTCAGCAGAGTCTGCTTTTAAGACCAAGTCGTTGTCATAGGCCATACTGGTTTCTACACTCTGAATCCCTTCCTGCAATTTTATACATTTCAGTAAATGATCCATCGAATAAAAGATTATAATAGAAAGTAGGAAGGCACAACGTACGAATTAGGATTGTCTTAATAGCCTACTTCAGATAAGCCACAGACGTTTAATGCTGCATGCCGATGGATTGCATTTTTCTCAAAAGTTGAATATGTTGCACATGCATAAAATTTTGTGTAAATTCAATATTTTCACAAATGTTTGAACTTAGATCAAAATTTCAGAGTAAAATTTCAGGTATCATTAGCTGAGGCAAAATAAGATATTTCCTAAAAAAAGACACAAAATGAAAATAATATGTCATGCATAACATTAACAATCAATGTGCAAATCTAACCGCTTTATCCTCCTCCAAACCCTGTATCATGGTAAGTCTTCAAGTAAGTTATTACCCCACACCTTTAAGAATACGAAAAGTGTCACGTTCTACCTAGCCCATTAATTCATCCTATCTATATGTATGTTAAATCAATTTAATAGCTGTGATAATAAGAGAGTGTTAAATGTTATTCGATAATAATAATCCTGACCAATTCAATTTAATGAAAGTATAGCAGTAAAAATAAAATTGCGTATGGATTTTAATGCCAGGAGTATCCGAGGACATGTTCGGCTCACCAGGTGTACGTCTTTTGATGTGACACCCGTAGGCGACTTGCACGTCGTGATGAGGAGGAAATGATGATGAAGACAACACATACACCCAGCCCCAGTGCCAGCGAAATTAACCAATTATGGTTAAAATTACCGACCTCACCGGGAATTGAACCGGGGACCCCTGTAACCAAAGGCCAGCACGCTAACCATTTAGCCATGGAGCCGGACACTATAGCAGTAAATCATAGTCACGTTCCACAGTGTAGCTAATAAGTTTGAGTCTTTCGTGATCACAATACCAGCAACAAAATAATTTCCTGTCTTGGCCACTGAAGGAGGTCGTATAGAACTATTTTCGTAATGAACAATATAGAAATTAAATGTACACCACTAACTTCAGGAACATTCAATTCAGGTTCTTCAGGATAATCAAAATTTTCACCTCAAAGTGTGAGGAAAACTACTTAATTCTGCATTTGTGCAAGAAGAGGTGTTCTACCTACGTTATTTCACTTTTCAGTAACATTCTTGTAGGAGCACGGAAATTCCATACAGACCAAAATTAAGAATAGCAAAGAGACTGATGTCCTTCTGTAGGTTAAGGCAAACGGGTGAATATATGATATTATCCAAAATTGTACAAATGTAAAAATAGTAAGCCGGAATATCTTACTGAATTGGAAAAACAACCTCATTTAATTCTCTTATAATATCAGTCTGTACAGAAGGTTTATGTTTAAAGTAAAAATGTAATTGATTTAACTGATAGTGCAACCATTTTAAAGGCGTGATTGTCATACGTAAGTTCCTATAAAGTTGATTTGAAAATGTATAATCTTATTCTAGAAGTGAAATTAATCTCTCAATTATAATTTCTCCTGTTTTCGGCTGCATGTATGCTATCCTTATTTGCCATACCATCGTACATTTTCGTTTCATATTTTGCTTTTTATTCTTTTGTACCTTCAATGTTTATTTACTGTATTGTATGTTTAAATTAAAAAGATATTTGTGTAAATTCTTGAACTGCGTTATCGGAGGAGGATTACCAGGGTAAAGGTGTTTCTCAGTATGATATTCCACCTTTATCTATGTATTTTGGATAGTACTAGGTTTACCCAGGCCAACAACGGTCTACCTGATTTCTGTGACTTACCCATTACATAAATCTATATATATATATATTAAAAGAGTTTACTAAAAACAATTTTGGAAAAACTGTCCGTTTGTTCTACTGGACCGTTTTGCTTAATTTTTTCTTCTCACCGGAATTATCTGCCGGTGAATCATGAGACTTTGATAGATCCCTAAGTTCAGCCAACTTTGATTAGCAAGGTCGTTGCTTGCAGCCATGTTTGATTACTTCCTGTCAAGCCAGATCACGGAAAGGAGCCGAAGACCTTAGATTTTAGGCCCCTTTAAACAAGAAGCAGCATCATCTGACCACGGAAGAATACTGTTCGCTGCTATATACTCTTTGATTCTCTAACCTTTCCCAGCATCCTGTTCTCATAAGCCTCGTGCTAGGAGTTGAGAGTGATTGCAAAATGCCGCATTTCACACCCGTTATTTTGGTTCCTTGATTTCTTTACCCCAACAAGTTTCGTGATAATTGTCGCCTAGAGGTTCGAAAATTTCCATTGTTATACAAAACTACTCCTCGTGCGGTATCATAAAGGAAATTTAATCGGATGCAGTAATACTGTTAACCTATTGCAGTGAAAACTGTCTTAAGACAGCCTATTAGCGCCCGAATTTTACAGGACTCGATTTAAAACCTCTTATATCCAATGCACTTTACTTACATTTAAGGACCAAATCTGTTTCCAACCAAAGACGAGGCACTTTCTTGCCTGAACTCTTTTTAAAAGAACACCTCCAGCGTTATATTGTATACAGTATGTACCTAAACTTTAAATGGCGTCTGTCTATGCGTCTTTCGAAGAGACATGGCGGCCGTTGTGTTAAGGCACACGATACAAGGTGCTCAACCGCCCAACATTGTATGGATGAATATTTAATTTGTTTCAGTCTACCCGTCAAAGTTCTGCTAGTTTTGGGTAAAATAGCGTGCAGTAATAGTGAATTTGTGACTCGTAAGACCCTCGCATCAATTTATATAGAATTAACACAACTTAACCATTCTCTGGGGATTCTATCATTGCGTGAGTACAGTGACTAGGATGATTACGAGTTCGGGGTTTCTCAATTCGAGATGGCCTTTGTTCAGTTAGGAAGGAGACCTGAGAGTAATGTTTATAAGTAGGGGCTGGATCTTTTTGCGCTTAAAACGATTTAAATGTGCATGTAATTATGCATTAAAATTGAAAATTGAAAAATATGCACCTAAGATTAAGTCAGTTTTATTCATTCACTTTATACATGTATCATTCACTGCAAAAATAAGCGTAACAATAGATAACTGCAAGTTGTTAAGTGTTTTCTGGAGACATATTATGTCTATTGATAAAATAAGTTTATAGGCCGAGAATGGCCTTTCTACATCAACTGAAGTGATGGGACAAAATATATGCTCTGGCACCGAAGGTTCCGAACATTCATCCGCTCAGGTTACTGACTGATTGTTTTAATCTTCTTTAGTCCTGGTATATTTTGGTTTACAGATTATTTATTCAGGAATGATTGTAGAGCAGGATTGTTTAATTTATTCCACGGAATATTGCCTAACAAAGATCGACTGAAAATGTATTAAGAGGAGGCTTCGGTTTTACATGCGTGAGAGGTAGTTGTAGTGTGTTGTTTAAGCTGAAACTTATTTTCTAATTTCATTTCCTTCGAGCCCCGCGGTGAAGGGGTAGCGTGCCTGCCTCTTACTCGGAGGCCCCGGGTACGATTCCCGGCCAAATCAGGGACTTTTCTCTGGATATGAAGGTTGGTTCGAAGTCCACTCAAGCCTACGTGATTAGAATTGAGGAGCTATCTGACGGTGAGATGGCGACCCCGATCTAGAAAGCCAAGAATAACGCCCGAGAGGATTCGTCGTGTAGACCAGACGACACCTCATAATCTGCAGGCCTTCGGGCTGAGCAGCGGTCGTTTGGTAGGCCAAGGCCCTTCGGGGCTGTTGCGCCATGGATTTTTTTGTTTATGCTTGACAGTAGATGACAACGCCATTAGGTGAATAGTCACTATTACCTGACACCCATGGATTTAATAATTACTTTCTGCTGCTCTTCTTTTGGGGCATTTTGAGTAAAGGTTATGCAGACTAAGAATAAAGTAACACATTAACTGAAGAAATTCCCTCAAAAAACTAACACCGGGCTGCTGGCTGCCGAGATGGTGAAAGCAATGTCCCACCCAATCCCTTTCTTGAAATAGCCAGGCAGCATAAAATACTGTTATCTCGTTATTGCTAGTTGCTTTACGTCGCACCGGCACAGATAGGTCTTATGGCGACGATTGGACAGGAGAGGTCTAGGAATGGGAAGGAAGCGATCGTGGCCTTAATTAAGGTACAGCCCCAGCATTTGCCTGGTGTCAAAATGGGAAACCACGGAAAATCATATTCAGGTCTGCCGACAGTGGGGTTCGAACCCACTATCTCCCGGATACGAGCTCACAGCTGCGCTCTCCTAACCGCACGGCCAACTCGCCCGGTATATCTCGTTTTCAGTTACTCAGAAACTTGCTTTCAAGGGATGTCCAACACGCAAGTGAAACCAATTTTGTTCGAGACGTTTTGAATGATACACTTAATTTGAAATGCATATGCTGAAATATGCTTTTATGTTTACATCGAATATCCAATAAATCCAATAAACCCACCAAATATGCATTTAAATATGCATTTTCAAAAATTCCGGTCCTTATTTATCAGTTAGAAATCTAAACAGCCAGGTGAATTAGGGATTTCCAAGAACAGATTGCTAACGGGAAGTGTATTAATCCCCGAGAGCGAGTGAAAATGATCCTCAGAAATGAAAGTGAACTATCAGAAAGGAAACTAGCCGAAACACTTAAATCCATTACATGGAAACCAATGTAAATGAATTACAGTTACATACTGCATGAATTTCAATTATATACATATTACAGTACTAGCATTGCCATTAACACTTAAAAATTTTTAAAATGCCTATCCCTGTAAAGAGACCACTTCTCTGAAAGGCCTTTTTTTTTTTCGTGGAACCGTCGCCAGTCACTTAATACAGGTTTCACTCTATATCAAAGCAGAAAATCAGTATTGAAGAATTCGTAATCGGAAGTCAGGAGAAAGAGAATAAAGATTTTACCCACTCTTGGAAATTAAACCTTTGCCTGTCCAGTCTACGATAAAAAAGCTCACTTGACCACTACGTCACCAAGGGTCCGACAATCTGTCATACCGACGCTGAAGAATAATTCAACCCATTTACTACTTTTCAAGCTCCATTTCATTTCCCTTTGCCACGATTTAATTACAGTGGAGTCACCTAATTGCCAGAGGTACGGGTAAGTGAACGAATCCTTCCATGCCCCCTTTTATTTTATTAGAATTCTAATAACAATGGACGTGGTGACGTCAGCATGGATACTGTCTGCGACTCAAATTAAAGATCAATAAATGAATAACGCTGCTCCACCCCTTCCTCGGCATCAAGGGCCCCCATGGAGACAAAGAGCAACCAGACAAAGCTCTCACAATCTCTTAAGATGCGCCCCCACTACCGCACTTCATTTGTCCCAAACACGTCATCACACCTGCGCAGGTGACCAGCCATATCTCTGCCTCAAGTGAGTCGCATTATGCAATAAGGGAGACCACAATTGACTAAAGCATGTGAAGCAAGAGGGATTTACGGGATCTGAACTACAATAGACTCGATTATAATTTTCAGTAACTAATTGGGAACTTCGCAGCAGTTTCTGAAATTTAATCAGATGCGTCAATAATTCTCAGGCAGTTCTCAATTCAGTGTATTCCTTTATTGAAGATACGTTTTGTCGAATGATTTTTAAATTAAATTTAAATTTTCAAGTAGGCTAAGGGGTTCCGGCCCCGTGGTGTAGGGGTAGCGTGTCTCCTCTTACCCGGGGGCTCCGGGTTCGATTCCTGGCCAGGTCAGGAATTTTTTCCTGGGTCTGAGAGTTGGTTCGAGGTCCACTCAGCCTACGTGATTAGAATTGAGGAGTTCTCTGACGGTGCGATAGCGGCTGACCACACGACACCTCGTAATCTGCAGGCCTTAGACCAGGGCCCTTCAGGGCTGTAGTGCCATGTGGTTAGTTTAGTTAGTTAGGTCAATGGATTTCTGTGCTTTCCTTGACCATTACTCCAAAGAATTAAAGTAAATCTTTCAATGTTTGCTCACAATAATATAATATAATATAATATAATATAATATAATATAATATAATATAATATAATATAATATAATATAATATAATATAAATCGCAGAAGGGGAAATGGAACCTGCCACGAAAGGTTTACTGAACCAAGTTCATATCGGAGGATCAAAAAATTGTGTCAAGTTTAAAAACTGTCTTACCGAGCTCGATAGCTACAGTCGCTTAAATGCGGCCAGTATCCAGTAATCGGGAGATAGTGGGTTCGAGCCCCACTGTCGGCAGCCCTGAGGATGGTCTTCCGTGGTTTCCCATTTTTACACCAGGCAAATGCCGGGTCTGTACCTTAATTAAGGCCACGGCCGCTTCCTTCCAATTCCTAAGCCTTTCCTATCCCATCGTCGCTATAAAACATATCTGTGTCGGTGCGACGTAAAAGCAAATAGCAAAAAAAAAAAAAAAAAAAAAAGCTGTCTTGTTTTCGCTGATGAGTTGGCAATATTATATACAAACAGAGACATAGTCGCTCAACAGATAATCTACTAAAGGAACAAGTTGGAAAAACTGGGCTACAGATATCCTTCGAGAAGACAAAGTACATTAAAACATGAAAACTGCCCTCCGTCACATAAGAACGAAGTATGGGAAGATTGAAAGAGTCAAAAGCTTTAGGTACCGTGGTGAAATCGTCCAAGGGTAGCCTCTGAAAGCAGGAGAGATAAGATGGCCACTGCCTTCAGTAGAACAAACACACAGTCTGTACAAGAATAAGGCCATCTCAAGGCAAGCTAAGCTCATACATTACAACACTAATTGAAAGGGAGTTTTTTTTTATGGAAGTGAGTGCCTCCGAATGACAGGAAAAGCTGATCTTAGAGGAGCGGAGACATTTAAGAGAAAGATCCTTCCCGAAAAAATGGGTCCGTATAACTAAAGGAGTCAATAATAAAACGCTGACGTTCTATGGACATTTATATGGAATGGATGAAAGGCTGACAAAGCAGATCTTCAAAATATTGGACAATGGACCTAAAGTTTCAGGTAAGAGTTTTCTACATTAAAAACGTAACTTCGTTGTTATTGTTGAAATAACACTGTTATGTTGACTAAAGGATTGTAATATTCCCTTCTCAATCAGGAGCGTTTTACTAGACTAAGAACAGGGTGTACAAAAATCACTAACTCTATGAGCTTGAATAATAACAAATGAAAAGGCATTGCTAAAAAGTATTAAAAATGGCAAGTGAAGAAATACCCACACACTATTTAGTTATTACCAATATGGTCCAAAATTCATGAATGGGAAAGGTAGATACTCCTTTCTTTCGAACGAATGATTTCACAGACCCCCCTATTTACTACTGGAATGTATAGATAAGAGGGGACGTGATTATCTGATGGATTTTTAACTGGCTTCTCACCAAGAGGATCGCAGTTCAAATCCAAACAAATGCACATGGAACTTCTGGAATAAAAACCACGTCACTGTGGTTCAGATTCCAGGTCTCGTGGCTATGCTTTTTACTATATCAAGACTACAAGCTTGACTTTTGAAAGTTAGAAACAACCAGATACTTTGAAATATTTTCTTCCATACTGTATATCGACCCTCTCAGTGATAGTTGATTATGAAGAAATACGCTGTGTGAGTGGAATTAATTTGGAGATATGTTCTTAGATCTTTCCAATAATATATACAAATATTACTATTAATTAATTTGGGAATGCTTGTTTATAGATTTTGCAACTTGTCAAAAGTAAAGTAGTTTACTATTTACCAATAATGTACCACAAATTGTTTAATGTAGGCAGTGAACAACTAAATGACTAGTTCAATACGAGATACATTTTGTAACGTTAAAAGCATGTTTCTGGATGTCCAGACTGAGGATGTTTCAATAGTGGACTATCAGTGCTATCATTGTCCGACTCGTTGGCTGAATGGTCAGCGTACTGGCCTTCGGTTCAGAGGGTCCCGGGTTCGATTCCCGGCCGGGTCGGGGATTTTAACCTTCATTGGTTCATTCCAATGGCCCGGGGGCTGGGTGTTTGTGCTGTCCCCAACATCCCTGCAACTCACACACGACACATAACACTATCCTCCACCACAATAACACGCAGTTACCTACACATGGCAGATGCCGCCCACCCTCATCGGAGGGTCTGCCTTACAAGGGCTGCACTCGGCTAGTAATAGCCACACGAAATTAATTTAGTGCTATCATTCATAAATGGTGAGTACATTATCTCCTAATACACACAGATTCAGTTCATTAAGCGTGAACATGGTATTTCAGAATTTGAGTATTCCCAACTGTTAAAACGCCCTCTCTCATTATTAGTTCAGTCGAATACGGCTCACAGGTCATCCTATGGATCATATGTCCCCATTAAACTCTATTACGTACAGCTTCTTTCAGTTCAGCGATCACCATAACAGTACATCTTTTGACACCATATAACCAACATGATATTCGCCTTTCAGATCCTGTTTTTCCACCTGCCATTTCTAACACGACATCTTTTCCCACGGAGGTACATCTCATTATGTGGCCGAAGTAGGAAAGATGCCTAACTATACTCCCCCAAGCAGATTTTTGCTTTGACCTGGTCCAATATTATTATTATTAATTATTATTATTATCAATTGTATTATCAGCAAACGTCACTGACACCAAAGCTCAAATGCTTCGACATTCGAGCTTTCTTCAAGGTCCATGTTTCGCAGCCACTGCATTTAATCTGTAAAACTTATACTTCTAAATATAGATTGTCCCAGTAGAGCATGTATTGAATGAAATACTGAACTTGAAGAAAACTCGCCGAGTAAAAGAAGTGAGTGGATATATGCGACTGTTACCTTCTTCCTGTATGTCAGTACTGAAAAAGAAAGACCACTTTAATAATACAGTATTACACACTAGAGTAATCCTGTAAATTGCTTCTATTCCGCACACACTACGCATCAATCGTGATCTCATGACATTCAACAAATATGCTTGTAACGGATAGTATTATTATCCTTAATCTTTAACCATCGAAGATATCAAAGTTTTAAAGTTCACTTATTTAGTCGTGTCTGAAGTCACCAAACGTTTCAGAACAAACATAAATTACAATATGGTACTAAACACCATGAACACTCACAAATTGACGGTAAATACAAGTTCAGTTCATTGTTACAAGTTCTTTGCCAAATCACAATATTCAGGCGTTGTATGTATTAGTTCCCCGTAAGATTCATTTAATAGGGCACAAAGCTGCAGACAAGGTTTCCATGGTTTGATTTTTACGCATTCGCAAAGAAGGAGTCGCAGGCAAATTCCTATTTATTTAAGTTTACACCACCTACCTACCTACCTATTTAATCTGGATCGGATACAACTGGCTAGAAACTACCAGGAGCTGAATTCGGGCCTCTTAGACTAGAGAAGCAAAGTGCAAAAGGCATGTCCCAAAAGCAGAGAGCAAAACCTTGGAGCAGAGGTCAATTGAAACGAATAAGGTTTATTAACATAAGCTTAGCACGAAAAGATCAAGACATGGGCATAGAACAAGCGAAATGGGGAAACACAGGGAGTCGAACACTCACATACATAGTTTGTGAGGATATATTAATTGAAATAGAGTGGTTTGACTCATCAAACAGGATCTCATGAAATTTTTACACTATCGCAACAGAGGTATCATGAAAACTGATACAATATTATATTCAATCATTACCATACAGTGAAGATTAAAACGTGATGCAAAATATTTCTTTCTTAGAGACCAGATGTCATAAAGAGGTGAAGGTAGCAGCTTTCACACAAGAAAAATATTATCACTCCTTCCCAGATAAAGTCAAGGCTTTTATAAAAGAAACATGGCTCCCAACAATCTCCATAGAGACTGTATCCCCAGAAAAAGAAAGCCAATGAAGTAATGATGGCAGAAAGGAAAACAAATATGGAACACAAGGAGGTTAAACAGAAGTTGCCATAGTTACGGAAACAAATAAACATGAGTCAAATGAAACAAGTAAAATAAGAGTAAAATCCGAAATAAACATTTAAATCGGCTGAGCAAGGAGGAAGCAATAGCGAGATAAAATAAGAATAATGATGAAAGCAAATATTCATAAGTTACTAAAATAACAAGGTCCGATAACACACACTCAGAGACCAAATACACAGAGCAGAATGAATTAATAATATTATATCAAGACACGTTATGATAAGAATCGTAACAGCATGACAAGAATCAGTCAATGGATCATGAGCTTGATCTGAGAGCACAGATCAGATATCTAGGTCACCGCAAATAGGCCTGGCTCACCCTAGTCGACACCATAACCAAAATAACTTACACGCCGCATGACACGCGTTCATATCGCACATCAAGGCGAACAGGAATCATACAGCATGAGCGTTAAACCATATTACAGAACATAAGCTCAAGCCAGACGTCTAAGCTGAAGAGAAATAAAAGGTCTCCAATCAAAACCCACAAATAAACTCATCACACACACGAAACAATCGGATCAATGCTACCTTTCGTTCAACGTAGGAACGATAACATAATAAGTAGACATGAAGAAAAAGGAAGGACACTGAAATAAGTCTGCAGCAAATAAATAAAATAATAATACACAGAACAGGGATCTCTCAGTAAACAAAACCAGCATAACTATGGCAAGCCAAGGAAGGATAAATAGGATAAATAGCTGGAGACTGAAGAAATCAATTGCATTGATTCTAAGTAATCATTTTCATTGACCCTGAACTTAGAGAGCCATTATAAGGTAAAGTATGAATCTTTTTGAAATACCATTTATATGAGATGAAAATCCATCTTTTTTTTTATCCAAGCCATTATTGTCCACAGATCAGAGATCACACGAATCATAAGAAATGCTTTGGTAATCCTCCGTTACATGAGGTGCCATCTGTCTAATCGGGATGAACTACACGGCAAGTTAGGTATAGTCACAACTCTCTGATCTATGACTTCGTAAAGAATGCGATATAAGTAAAGTAAAATATGAAGGTGATGAGGTGCGGCACAAGTTGTTCCTTGACCGACCAGCCCTGGAGCGTAATCTGTTGAGCGCTTTTCATGTCATCGAGTTTTCTTCGTGACCGAGAGTGAGACTTTCCGATTGTACTCTCCGCTCCTGCCAAGTCCTCAAACTGAATTTTGGAGACGTGCCAGTGAGGATTTGTGTGAAAACGAAGGGAACTTATCCCTGAGTTTAGCCGTGAATTTGATATTTAATCCCCTCCTATAGTACTGGCCTCGAGATTTAGAAAATATAAAATACTGTTGTGGTGTTTGGATGATCAGTCTGATATCCTATGTTAACCCCTTCATCTCAACGTAACTAATGTATCCCTAATTTAAACAATATTTTTGTAATATTCATGTCTCGGCTCCCTTTATCATTATTACCATCTTTAATTCCCTTCATAACCAACTAAACAAGTCAATGTTGTCTTCTCCTGGCCAATTTCTTTCCTAATAAATTTTTAGTATTCTGAGGAGAATGTAAACACAACTGTTCAATATTACACTGAGGTGCATTTATGTTTACAACAGAAGAAGACCTCTTTAAATTAAATGCGGTCAATCACATGAAACCGCTAATTACACGGCTACATTCAAACGAGCGGCAGAGTCTCTACCCTGTTACCATAATACGTGGTATACTGAACCTAAATACCTCAGAATACCTCCCGTGTCAGTTCCATTACCTGTCATCTTTCTATCAGCTTACAAGGGAGATCTTCATCCTGCTTTGTGCTAGTGGCCTGTTTTTTGGAAACACAGCCCAAATGCGAGTCAGCGGTTTGCGATAATTGGAGCTATAGGCCTATAGTGGTATTCTTTCTAAATTACTTGCCATTTGTCGCGACGTTCTGGAACAATTAATTATCGTTCAGCAGCTCTTAGCTTGGGAGTCTGTTGAGTATGTGTTGCGATCGTCGAATGTCTAAAAGTATTACGATCAGCGTATCAAGATTCGCTACAGCTTCAAAGTAGGGAAGCGTTTATGGAGACATACCCGATGATGAAGGCAATTTATGACGATTCGCTGAGACCGAAAAAAAAAAAAAAAAAGCGCGGTTGTTCACGTCATAGGTGAAAATATCGTGGACCGTCTTTATAACATCAACGGTTCTGATCACCATGTATTTCTATGTGGTTGTGAAACGGTGAAAGGCATGTATTATCTCAAAATCTTGAGTTGGTTGAGAGAAAATGACAGGAGATAAAGACCAGACTAGTGGCGAAACAACTGCCTGAGCCTCCACCACAATAACGCGCCAGCTCAAGCATCGCTGATTTTTCGTGAATGTTTGACAAACACAAAGGCAACTTTGCTTTCCTATCCATCCTACTAACCTGACCTAGCTCCGGCAGACACTTTTTTCTATTTTCCAAACGGTGATTCACCTCGAAAAAATATTTCAATCAGTAGAAGAAATGAAATTGCAATCGCAGACAGAACTGCATGTGATTCACCAAATTGCCTACCAGGACTATTTACAAAAGTGGAAACGACGTTGGAAGCCTCCTATTAACAAAAGAAGGGAGTAATCTGAAGTTTGAAAAGGTAAGTAGGCTCCAGGATAACGGAATCGTTTTTTAAAGGGGTACTTGTCCATATGAGTCAATTCTTATGAGAAACAAACAAATGAGTAACCCCCCCCAATGGCACTACATCCCTTGAAGGGCCTTGGCCTACCAAGTGACCGCTGCTCAGGCCGAAGGCGTACAGATTGCGGGGTGTCATCTGGTCAGCACGACGAATCCTCTCGGCCGTTATTCTTGGCTTTCTAGACCGGGGCCGCTATCTCACCGTCAGATAGCTCCTCAATTCTAATCACGTAGGCTGAGTGGACCTCGAACCAGCCCTCATGTCCAGGTAAAAATCCCTGACCTGGCCGGGAATCGAACCCGGGGCCTCCGGGTAAGAGGCAGGAACGTTACCCCTACACCACGGGGCCGGCTTCAATGAGTACACTTCATATATAATAATTTTTATACTATGTTTTATTTTTACCGTAAAAAGTATAGCAAATAATGCTGTTTAGAATATTATCTATAAAAACAAATATTTTTCTTCTCAATAACGGGTCTTGAAGTCATAAGGATGTGTTCTTCTAAAACAAACAACATTATTTTGCTATACAGGAATAATTAAGAGCTGCTACTAAACTGGATGAAAGTCCATGTTCACAATCAGTTGTTGCCCATATCAGAAGGCCCTTGTAAAATTATTCATGCTCATGAGGGATATACTGCATCACCTTGCCGATGTATTGCAGTTTCTTTGAATTAACAGGTGTTCTCTGGGTGTAAACTTTTGAAGTTGGCAATTGTATTTTACCAGTATCCCCTTCAGAGATTTTCATCAGTCATCAGTCTGAAGGTGCGCCTTAGTAGTCCGTCGATGTACGTGTACTACACTACGATTCATGGCGCTTTTCGGCTTTACACAGTGTGTAAGAATTGACTGATTGAAAAAGATTGGTTTTGTTCTTTAGGAACTTTTCCCCCAAGATTCTACAGAAAGTACATCTTTCTTATAATATTTTGACCACCATCGTTTATAATCATTCATGTTTTCAGTCATCATCAGTTTTACAAATTTACCAGATTTACTTCATTCTGCAATCTTTCAAGCATATTCTTCTGGTATGTAGACCCGGTCGATTTTAGCAAAGATCTTTTTTTTAAACTCCGAAATTTCTATCACAGGGGAGGAATGTGTGTCCCCTAATTAAAAAAAACCTGGTTCAATGATTCTAATCCGACAATAAGTGTTTGAGCAGAAAATACACGAATGATGGTGTGATTACGATTTTGTCCCGAAATGCCATCTGAAAGAAAAACATGAAGATGTTTTATTTTGTTTGGAATGCAATGATTCATATAGTATTGAATGAAGGTGCATACTTCGTTTGACCCTTTCCGAGTCTGTCCTTCATGGTGCACGAATACTGCAGTATTTTCCGTCTTGAGGTTATGTATTCCAAAAACGTTCACCCGCAGTTGCCGATTATAAAATATTTCCTGAACCGGAATATATGGCAAAGGCAAGTTTTGCATGTAATACACAACAATGCCACACACCTCATCTGTAGTCGAACAGAGTTCTTAAATTTCTTTGATTTTGGCATGACATTTTTGAGCACGCCTCGTATGGTTTTTAGTTCAGCCATACTGGCCATCCTAGCCCTCTCATTCAATGAAGTATTTTTCAGTCGTACATTTATTTCTTCATTTTTCGAACAAACGTCGGGTTGTAATCTCCCAAATCGGTATCCATAGTTATCTTTGAAACTTTTTTTAAAAGTCTGCTTTACGTCGCACCGACACAGATAGGTCTTATGGCGACGATGGGATGGGAAAGGCCTAGGAATGGGAAGGAAGCGGCCGTGGCCTTAATTAAGGTACAGTCCCAGCATTTTCCTGGTGTGAAAATGGGAAACCACGGAAAACCATCTTTAGGGTTGCCGACAGTGGGGTTCGAACCCACTATCTCCCGATTACTGGATGCTGGCCGCACTTAAGCGACTGCAGCTATCGAGCTCGGTAAAAATAAATACTGTTTTGTTGGCGTTCACAAATAAGAGTTGCAGGTAGAAGTGCCTTTTCTTCACAAAAGGTGTATTTAAGAGTAAAATGCAATTTCGAGAAATTGTGGACAAGTGCCCTTTTAAAAACAAACGATTCAACTCCCTAAAGGTTATTTTCAATGTGCTGTTTTTATCTTTAAACAGAACTCGTATACCCATTCCCTGATCAGCTAGTTGCCGCAAGTAATTTCTATCCAGTGCCAGTTTGGGTGTTTTATTTTCAGCGACCTTGTAAATATGTTAACACGCTGCAGAGTGGAAGAAGTATGGAATTACAATGACACGGGCCGCGTTAGTCTACGAGCAAAGAGCACGTCACTTGTCTGCAAGCCATATCTGGAACTTTTTAGCTGACGAATTTATGAGCATTTCAAACATTCTACAATTTAAAAAGTACCGTACAAATTGAATAATTAAACACACAATGTGGTGGAAAAGGAATAAATATATAATACATATTAAACGGTAAACTGATATAATATTCTTTACTCTTTGTACAATTTCCTTTACGTCGCACCGACACAGATATGACTTATGGCAACGATGCGACAAGAAAGGTCTAGGTATGGGAAGGAAGCGGTCGTCGCCTTAATTGAGGTACAGCCCAAGCATTTGCCTGGTGTGGGAATAGGAAACCACGGAAACCATCTTCAGGACTGTCGGCAGTGGGGTTCGAACCCACTATCTCCCGGATGCAAGCTCACAGCTGCGCTCCCCTAACCTCACGGCCATCTCGCCCGGTATATACAATATTCTTATTCACAACTTACATTTACTGTAATATTTCTTTTTTGCTAGTTGCTTTACGTCGCACCGACACAGATAGGTCTTATGGCGACGATTACTGTAATATTGTCCGGCTCCTTGGCTGAATGTTCATTGTAGAGGGTTTCGGATCAAAGAGTATAATTTCCAGTCAGAAAGGGAATTTTATCCACTTCTGGTTTATTCCTCAAACTTAGGCCTGTGTGTTCGTGCTAGTCTTAATACACATCTGTGCATATGCACACACAGTACATCACATTACCAATCACTACAGAGATACGCGATAGTGAATAAATTCCTCTACACAGGGTTTATTTCATAGATGTCAACTCCTTTCTAAAGCGGGGATAAATCAAAGAATTAAACACAGAATTACAAATACAACATATAACCACAAAGAATTGGGAAAATCAAGTAAAAGGATAAGAAGATAAAATTAATTAGACTATAGTATAGTGTTATGATAACACTGTAACTGCCTAGTTGTAAGTTTTAATATCTAGCAAGTGGCTGCGGGATTTGGGTCACGTAGCCGCCAGCTTGCATTCAGGTGATAGTGGATTCGAACCCCACTGCCGGCAGCCTGAAGATTGTTTTCCGTGATTTGCCATTTTCACGCCAGGCATATATTGGGGCCATTCCTAGCCTTTTCATATCCCATCGTCGCCATAACACCTATCTGTGTCAGCGCTACCTAAAGCAAAATCGTAATTAATTTTAATAGTTATTTGCATTACAAGGGCAAAAATGAGGGGTTACGAATGAAGCGTTAGTCGACATTTCGATTCGAATCGTGAACCATTTTTGCCGTTGTAACGTAGGGACTACAAAATTATAATCATTAAGGTTTTTGCTCAATTCGAGACTCACCATTCAGACCATCGACGCATTTCGTGAAAGGATCGAGACCAGTCAATTATGACGATTAGTCTACTACTACTACTACTACTACTACTACTAACAATAATGCCTCCATGTACAAATGGCAGCGCGTCCTTCTCTCACCACTGGGTTACGTGGTTCGAATCCCGGTCACTGAATGTGAGATTTGTGCTGAACAAAGCGGAGGTGGGACAGGTGTTTCTCCGAGTACTCAGGTTTTCCCTGTTATCTTTCATTCCAACAACACTCTTCAATATCATTTCATCTGTCAGTCATTGTTCATTGCCCCGAAGGAGTGCGACAGACTTTGGCAGCCGGTACAATACTTATCCTCATCGCTAGATGGCGGCTTCATTCATTCCATTCCTGACTCGGTCGAATGTCTGAAAATAGGCTGTCGAATTTCATTTTCAATAATAATAATAATAATAATAATAATAATAATAATAATAATAATAATAATAATAATAATAATAATAATAATAATAATAATAATATTGGTTTTACGTCTCACTAACTACTTTTACGGATTTCAGAGACGCCGAAGTGTAGGAATTTCGTCCCGTGGGAGTTGTTTTATGTGCAAGTAAATCTACCTGAGCACGTTCAGTCACCACCGAACATAGTCAGGATCGATCCTGCCAAGCTGGGGCTTAAAAGGCCAGCGATCTACCGTCTGCGCTACACCGCCCGGCGATACCATTCAAGAATCAGTCGATATATTTAATGACTACCCCTGGTGGGTGTGAGGTGGAGGTAGACTAACGCCCACGGTATCCCTTGCCTATCGTAAGAGGCTGCTTAAAGAGGCCCAGGGACTCTTATCTTGGGAGCGTGTTTTGGCGACCACGAGGCCCTTGGGTGAGTCCTCGCATTGCTTACACTTACTTGTACCAGTCTCCTCACTTCTATTCTATCCGACCACCGTTGCTCAACTATTGTTCTTTCTCGACTCCGACGGTGTTACGTACGCCTAGGGAGTCTTTCATTTTCACGTCCTTCGTGCTCTTGTCCTTCTTTGGCCGATACTTCCATTTTTTGAAGTGTCTGATTCCTTCCATTTTTTCTCTCTGACTAATTTTCATACAGGACGGTTGCTTAGTTGTTTTTCCTCTTAAAACATTAATCACAACCACTACAACTATTTAATGATTTGCCCACGTGATGCAATGTAAGTAACAAAGTACTTGTTTCTCATGCATTGAACGAGGTTTTTGATGGTAAGTTTCTATATTGATAGAAGCTGAATACGGTGATTTTCTACAGTGCCTATCGTAAAGTTCCACTTTCCACATTGTTATAAATACAGGCAAATATGTGATCGGACAGAACAGTAGACTTCATACTCTGTGTATCAACAGGAAAAATAAATAAATAAATAAATAAATAAATAAATAAATAAATAAATAAATAAATAAATAAATAAATAAATAAATAAATAAATAAATAAATAAATACATATTTGATTAGTGATTTAAACCCACTAGGGAGCCCTTATGACTAGTTCTTTTTGGATATTCGGTTTCGTTCCCAATATAACTTGAGTCCTATCATTAGTATTTCCTTTCTTTCCTGTGAAAGAGATTTGCGAGATTTAACAAACTTTGGTAGAGTAGACCACGAGTTTACCATTAACAAAATTAGGGCGGTCTGAGACATTAGTATCAGAAATCCCAGCGGAAGCTAAGTCTTTTTTTAAAATTATTTGAGCCACATACTTCCAGTCTTGTAACTTTTGATAAGTGAGATTCTTCGTAAGCCTGCTATTGTCTATTCTCAGAAGGTGTCTGTGAAACTTCAGCCGCCCACGTCGCATGCTAGTATTAGCCGTTTCAAAATAAATAAATAAATAAATAAATAAATAAATAAATAAATAAATAAATAAATAAATAAATAAATAAATAAATAAATAAATAAATAAATAAATAAATAAATAAATAAATACCGTAAATAAATAAATAAATAAATAAATAAATAAATAAATAAATAAATAAATAAATAAATAAATAAATAAATAAATAAATAAATAAATATTGTTCCAGAACAATTGATCGACGTCGAATTGAGCAATACAACTTTATAAGATGCAAAGCATTTCTGTTATATTGCAAGTTATTTTTGAGTAACTTCAAGGAATCCGAGTGCGCTAGTACTCAGTCTATCACATAAAGTAAGAAAATAATGTGAGGTCGTTTATAAACATGACTCGGCCACTTATCCGAAGTCCCAAACTACCCGGCTAATGAGGGGAAAATGATCGCCATAACAAATGAAGGGATAGGATTAACAGTGACCACTGGGATGACCAGATGAACCGCAGGTGCAACTCGGCAGGGTCGGAAGGGATCAACGGTGGAGCTGGATTACTTTGCTGTCAACACCCCATCTGTACAGTACTACAGTGTCAGTTAGAATTTACCAGACCTCGTGACGAGCAGGCAGTAGTATATCGCAATCTTCGAGCAAATAATAGAGCGGAATTAGCTGCTTTGATCGAGAAACGTAAGGGATGGGAAAATATATGTACAAGGTAATTAAAAATATGTTCTTCTTCGTATTGGTAAAATGATAAGCCATACAATGAGATCATTTAGATAGTTATATTTACAACAACAATAACACAACAACAATTATACAGACTTATTTTTATAATAATAATAATAATAATAATAATAATAATAATAATAATAATACATAAATCTCCATTATAGATTGTTATGCCTTCGACGTTCAGTTTTAAAGCCTCTGTGAGTTAATTACACAATCCCCTATTATTCAAACTAGCCTAGTTCCTCAGCTCCCATCACAAAACCATATTGTCCGCTTCGCCTCCCTCTGCTCCTTTTACCCTCCATAACAGAGTCCATTATTCTCCTTGGTAACCTATCCTCCTTCATTCGCCTCACATGACCCTACCATAGACGCTGGTTTATACGCACAACTTCATCCATCGATTTCATTCCTAACTTAGCCTTTACCTCCATATTACGAATACTGTCCTGCCATTGTTCTCACTCGTCTGTACCAGCAATCATTCCCGCTACATTCATGCCTGATACTTAACCTGAGTCCAACCAATTTCACTCCCGTACAGTCAAGTTGGTATGAAAACAGATCACTGTAAATATAGTTTCGTCCGGGAGCTGACTTCTTTCTTACAGAATACTGTTGATCGCAACTGTGAGGTCACTGCATTATCTTTGTTGAACTTTGATTAAATATTTCACTACAATGGGGAAATACATCTTAAATATTTGAAATAATAATCTACCTGCTCCGGTTTTATATTATCGACTTGACATTCAATTCTCTTAGGTTTCTTCCCCAATGCCATCTATGCAGTCATGGAAATGCTCATTTTTGATATCACACTCACTCTATCTCCTTTCTTCCTTCGACTTCTAAGATATTACATTAGACACTTTCAGCAACAGCATAGTCTTCAATTAAGACCAAGTCATCGGAATAGGCCAAACTGCTTACTACATTTGCACCTACTCAATCCACCCCTGCCATTTTATATCATTCACCGATGTTGATTCGTCCCTTCGGATGGAGATATTAAGCGTTGAGCAAACCCCTTGGTGCTATTCGACACGAGTAGGCTAAGTGTCGGCACCGCGTTTCACCCTCTCCCTCCCTCCTATCAGATATCATGTCATTCATTCCATTTCATTAATTCCTTTGATGAGGTTGACGTCAGAAGGTGCATGCGGTCATAAAACCTCGCTACGAAGATTCATCTCGCTTCATACACAACCCCGTAGATAAACGGGACAAGGGTTGGACATACATCCATGCGCCAGATGCCTCAGATACAGTAAGTTACATACTCCGCAATAAAATGCGTGATTTACCTCATCCTTAGTAGGAGCTTTCAATGTGGTGCATGAAGCGGCTACACGCAATAACGCACAGTTGGAGAAGTTGCGAACATTTCAGGGGCTGCAGATTAAACCGGGAACTCAAATACTGTAAAACGCCACGTGAGGTTTCTGTCCATTGCTCAGGATACAAACACCTCTAGCGAGCAAACATTCAGTCTAGAGAAATGAGTAGCAATGGAATGGTAAATTTATACGAATGACGAAATTATGGATATTCTGCTTACATTTGGAGAGTATTATCGCAAAGGGCAAACAGGTTCTCGTAATACATAACAATATAGACTACATCTGGATTGCAGTAGTTCTGGAATTTACAGAAGAGACTACGGCAACATGATATGCTTCATGTGGCAACTCTATTGAAGACACGGCAAAGAGACCCGGAAGAAGTCAGTATGATGAGAGAAACTGTTGCCGCAGAATTTGGTACAAGTACTATTGCTATTTTGTTTTACGTCGCACCGACACACATACATACAAGTACTACAGCTCTGTCACACGCTTCGGGAAGAGATCACATTAAAGCGCGCAGAGTGATTAAATATAATCTGCAATGGCACACGTTTAAATGGTATACATCTCAATGCACGCAACCATCTGGCAATGTCCATCGCGAGGTTTTCTGCAGTGGATTGCCCATGTGTAAGTAGCATCATACTTAACAGAAAATTTACCGAGTACTCTTAGAATGACTCGTGTTGATTTGGTTTTCCAAGTTACGCGTCCGTGATTTCCAAATTTAATTTCTATATACATTTTTGTGGCTATTTGAGCCATAATTTTATGCAATATTACCTGCAAACAGGGTTGACTTTGTACGCGAAATACATGCAGCAATACAGCGACCATGTGCGAGAGAGCATATCGAGAAGAGTAGAATACTATGCACAAAATAGGAAGGCGACTGGTTTGAACATTAATTGTGATAAAATATGCAACAATATTCATATACCGGTTCGTTGTGATTTTCCTTTTCATACAAATGTACCCAGTGAGAATCTGTCCTCTGACGGGTTAGGGACCTCCAGTGATTTGTACCTTGCATAGTTCTAGCCGCCTGAGCACGACTTGGAATATGTCCGAGATGTCCACTCGTATTCCACAAAAACTCGTATCTCGACTCCCAGGACCACTTACAGTACTAGGCCACTCAGCCGTTGCCCATGGTTCACGAACTAGGACAAGACTACAGTAACTACGCCACGAACGATATCTTTCACTTTTTTGATTCAAACCCCAAAACCACAATTCCCTGGTTTAAAAATACCAAAGAAGACCTGCAAATGCTACATATCTCAGCTGAAGACGCCCTTAACAGAGATCTTTTCCGCAAGAAAATATTGCCGAACGGGCTAAATCGAGACGAGCAACCGAAGAGAAGACCTGGTGCCCCTTGGACAGTGGAGCGTAAGCAGGCCCACTCACAAAGAATGAGGGAAATTTGGGCTCTAAAGAAGGCCAGTGTCAAATGCAACAAGACTTAACGTGGTCCTTGATGGCCCCAGCGAATTATATATAACGGTATATAATAATAATAACCAAATGTTTCTGTGGAGCATAATGTCCTTGGTCTGCTAAGGTGGCTGTTGCCCAGCAAGATGGCCTTCAGATACTGGAACATCATGTGATCTGGGTGATGATATCCTCAGCAATATTGCCTGACTTCCGTGACAGGGTACGCTGCCTCTTGTATCAACAGTTGTCAGTTGCTTTCACGAGGCTGAGTGAACCCTGTTACAGTCCTTATTGAAGAATTAAAATCCGTGAACTCCCTGGAATTGATGGGTGTACATAAACTTTGAAAAAACTATATCTCTGGTGGAATTTATCTGTGACTGCAATGCTGCTATACGCACATACCGCCATACATGTTATCGGCAATAATAAAGCTGTATGTAAATGTCATAAGGTTGAGTAAACTGATGTCAAAACGACATCAAATTAAAAAAAAACACACACACACACACACACACTAGCTCAGACCATATGACGATGACGACGACTATTATTATTATTATTATTATTATTATTATTATTATTACTATTATTACGGAGTTATCCGTGGTAGTTAGAGGTGAAAGAAGGTGCTGGGATGAATAGGTCTCAACTTACGAAATTAAAGTTAATTTAAAACTTTAACAAAGGTTATATTTTCTTTTCAAGATCAAGAAATAACAAGTATGACAGGTACTCAGTAGCATATCAACAAATTAAGAATATACAATTACAATTTCTTAATGGTTTTGGGCTTCGAGCCCCCAGACACACAATCCTTGAGCAATGAGCCCAACTTTACTTATGCATAAGGTTCAACAAAGGGGCAGAAAACCCCAATCATACCAAGGACCACTAGCTCCCAATTACCCAGTTAAGCCTGCTCGAGGCACACAGAAACCAAATTTAAGAAAGAGCAACCCGCTCTCAAGGTTCAAGCCTATTCAAAGGCCACACCAAACTCAACCTTCAGTCTGCCCTCCAGGCACACAAGAACAGGGGTAATAATACCCAATCTACTGAGGCCTATTAAGTAAAGAAACAGGTCAATTACATGGCCCAAAATTCTGAGTTGAATGGAGGCGTAACTTGCACTCCTAATACACCTTTTTAAAACCTATTTGGCTCTTAGGCCGCTTATGCAAGGCCTAATCCCATACTACGGAGGTGACACGATAGGGAAATTTATTACATTATGAAGCGAAGAAAAACGGTTATGAAAACGTAGTCACCTCAAAAACAATATGAGAGGGAGCTCGAGAGGGTTAGGCACTCTCTATCCCGATTTGTAGTTAAAGAGACGGAATTTATACCAAGTGTCTTTTACATTTTAAAGGAAGGTTACATGATAAAAGTTTCGAACCTGCACCGAGGGTTAAACTGCTGAGCTAGCACGAAATTAAGTTATTAAAAGGCCATTACCTTATGGAAGAACTGCTGCCCGAAGGAAGAGGCGCTTCCCGCCCCCTGCTACATAATCACACTAGGAAAGATGTTACTGAAGTGGCCCGGAGACCAGAAAATCAGCAGTTTAAATACCCTCGTGGAACATTCGAGACCTTTCAAGAATGAGAACCCACACCCCCCTCAATTTTATTGGCTAGGATCAAGCAACATATCCATATCGGAGAAGACATACGTAATTGGTCAAAAATTAATTAGAGAAATTCGGGATTGGCTAAATTCAAAACAAGCGGAAGGAGAAGGGTTATACTGCCAACCCAAATAATGACTGAAAGAAATTTAACAAAGAACAAACTTATGAACACAAAATTTCTCAAAAAACCAGTTCTTTCACTTCGCACCAGGGTGCACAATTGTAGTTCTTCAGTAGTGCCATCTCGAAGAGGATGTTCACACTTCTCACTACAGAGGAAACAAATATAAATCGAAAAAGACACAGTTCAGAACTCTTCAAAATTTACAATAGCGACATCTTCTGAGAAACTTTAGAATTAACATGGTTGTTAAAGTTCAGGCTTCCTCCAGTAGAGGAGTTTCAACTGGCGCAATGTTTGAATTAGCGGTGTGGAGGTGTACCGCCCGGTACAATTATTATTGTTATTATTATTATTATTATTATTATTATTATTATTATTATTATTATTATTATTATTATTATTTCTTGATCTGCTTACCCTCCAGGGTTGGCTTTCCCTCGGACGCAGCGAGGGATTCCAACTCTACTACCTCACGGGCAGTGTCCTGGAGCGTGAGGTACTGGGTCGGGGATACAACTGGAGAGGATGACCAGTACCTCGACCAGGTGGCCTCATCTTCTATGCTGAACAGGGTCCTTGGTGGGCGATGGGAAGATTGGAAGGGATAGACAAGGAAGAGGGAAGGAAACGGCCGTGGCCTTAAGTTAGGTACCATCCCGGCATTTGCCTAGAGGAGAAGTGGGAAACCACGGAAAATCACTTCCAGGATGGCTGAAGTGGGAATCGAACCCACCTCTACTCATTTGACCTGCCGAGGCTGAGTGGACCTCGTTCCAGCCCTCGTACCACTATTCAAATTTCGTGGTAATGCCAGGAATCGAACCCCGGCCTCCGGGGATGGCAGCAAATCACACTAACCACCACAACACAGAGGCGGACATTATTATTATTATTATTATTATTATTATTATTATTATTATTATTATTATTATTATTATTATTATTATTGTTGTTGTTTGATAATTAAACTTTTCGAAATTCTATTTTCTTGCTGAATTGCTAATAAATGAGGTTATGTTGATTTTTCTGAAAATTACACCCTTGCCGATCGATTTCTTGACCCACGGCACGGGGACTGGGTGTATGCATCCTCTTCATCATCATTTCATCCTTATCATGACGCGTCGCCTGCGGGTGTCAAATCAAAAGACCTGCACTTGGCGAGCTGAATTTTTCCTCGGACACTCCCGGAACCAAAAGTCATTTGCCATTTCATTTTTTTCATCATTAAGTATTAATATGGGCACGTGCTGTTCTCACCTCTGGAATGAATGCAAACTTTGAACAGGATCGGAGTGTTAACACCTGAAAGTCTTCCCTTCTGAGTAGCAGATGATAAAGGAATGGAGTATGGGACGAAGAATCTCCTCCGGGTTGATCGGTGGTAGAGTGTCCACCACTGGGTCCCAAGGTCGCGGGTTTAAATCCTGTTGAGGTAGATGGATTAATACTGAAAGGCTGAATAAAGTGCATGCGACACATCATGTCGTACGTTGTTGGTATGTAAGAAAGATCTCTTGGTGAAACATTTGGTGCTTATCCGAGAATAAATTTTCTCAGCCATATGTCACCCAGCAGGGTCTCAGTTTCCTCTGACACCAGGTAGAGTAAAACGGAACGTCGAAATTGACTCGCATGCAGCCTCTTCTCCTCCTTCTTCTACCGCTTTTTTCCACACTTATGGGGTCGCGGGTGCGAGCTCTCTCTCTCTCTCTCTCTCTCTCTCTCATACACACACGTATGTAGGCAGGTAGGTAGGTAGATTGAGTGATTGATTGATTAATTGATTGATTGATTGATTGATCCATTGATTGAATGAATGAATGAATGAATGAATGAATGAACTGACCCTTTTTTACGGCCGGATGCCCTTCCTGACGTCAACCCTATATGGTGGGATGTAATCCCTATTGCGTGTTTCTGTGGTAGTTGGTAGTATACTGTGTTGTTTGAATATGAAGAGAAAAGTGTTGGGACAAACACAAACACCCAGTCCCCTAGCCAAATGAATTGATCGGACGCAATTAAAATCCCCTACTCGGCCGGGAATCGAATCCGGGACCCTCTGAACCGAAAGCCTCAACTTTGACCATTCAGCTAAGGAGTCGAATGACTCGCATGCAGCCTAACTGGTGTCAGATTAAAAGTCTGCAACCCGGTAGCTAAGAAAACAGATTATTATTATTATTATTATTATTATTATTATTATTATTATTATTATTATTATTATTATTATTATTATTATTATTATTATCACAATACAATGAAGTCAAAATATGAATTGTGCCATAAACCGAGTTGGATGTCAATCTGGAATGAAGAATCGTATCATATTTTTTAACCAGAAGGTTTATGAAGTCAATGGGTGAGAAGTAACTGAGTACAATAATGCCAGACAAGCGGGACTCGAACTGTTGGGTTTTGTATTAAAATACTTCTCATGTGCAGCTCACTCTCGAGCGGTAACATGCGAGATTCATTTCCTGTTCGAAAGAAACCCGTGGAGAGAACAATGTTTTCACTTCCCAGGAAGTTGAATTCCAAGTTTTCTCCGCACGATAACTCCGCGCCGAATGTAGCATACATTTGATTGAGTACAAGCTTTTTTTCTCCTCCCCCTGACTGAAGTGTGGAGGAGGAACAGGAGGAGGTGGGGACGACATCAAGACGCGCGTCGTGGCGCACGGTGACGAAACGAGCCTGGTGATAATCTGATTTATTGAGGCACACAAGACGAGCCGCAGCTTCCCCTTGTGTACACGGGATATTAGCTCGTGCGTGCGAGAAAATAGTAAATAAATATATAACCTATATAAATAACATTATAATATTTTCTGTGCATTTACATTTTTACCTCATACTTAGTTTTTACCACGAATTGGGTATAAAAATTTCCAAACTAGGTTCATTTCAATTTTTGTCTGTCTGTTCGAGTCAATACAACGGGAAAACGGCTGAAAAGAATTTCTCAGAACTCCAAATTAAATTCAGAGATAGCCTATTGGTACACTAAGCCATATATTATTTGATTAGCGTGCAGCGGCGTAGCAATATAAAGGGGGCCAAAACTGTAAATTCAAAATTTAGCCGTTGATATTAACATTATTGAAAATCTATACGTAAGTCGGGCAAAATATAATTTCCGATTTCTTGTGGTTCGTGCTATTTTATCGTGCAAGGAATAATAACAGAGATATTTGCGATTATTAAATTTTCCTATACATTTCAAAATACTTTCGCAAAAATGAATTATATCTGCGTAGCTATCAACTTGCATTCGGGAGATAGTGGGTTAGAACCCCACTGTCGGTAGCCCTGAAGATGGTTTTCCGTGGTTTTTCATTTTCACACCAAGCGAAAGCTGGGGCTGACCTTTAAGGCCACGGTCGGTTCCTTTTCACTCCTAGCCCTTTCCTATGCGATCGTAATTATAAGACCTATCTGTGTCGTTGCGACGTAAAGCAAAGAAAAAAAAGTATTTTCTTGAGTTCATTTACACCACTCTGTCCTTCTTTCGGAATGTTCCTGGAGTAAAATTCTACAGCTTGAATTGTTTCTTGCACCTTAGGGAACTGAAGACATCTGGAGTGTGATTAATGGGCGATTATTAGAGAAAATGATGGAGCATGAACCGCGACGAACGCTTAACGGAAGCTCATCTGTAACAGATACGTCATTCTTAGCGTAATCTAGTCATTGCTGAACACTGCTTAGAATCAATCAATCAATCAATCAATCAATCAATCAATCAATCAATCAATCAATCAATCAATCAATCAATCAATCAATCAATCAATCAATCAATCAATCAATCAATCAATCAATCAATCAATCAATCAATCAATCAATCAATCAATCAATCAATCAATCAATCAATCAATCAATCAATCAATCAATCAATCAATCAATCAATCAATCAATCAATCAATCAATCAATCAATCAATCAATCAATCAATCAATCAATCAATCAACCAATCAATCAATCAATCAATCAATCAATCAATCAATCAATCAATCAAAGATCAGCATTTAGGGCTGTCGTCCAGGTGGCAAATTCCTTATCAATTGTTTACATAATTTCTTCTGTTTTCAAAACTCTTGGAAATTTATCGAGCATTTTCCTTGCTCATTTATTCCAAGCCCTTATTCCTCGTCCTATAGATGAATGCCTGCCCCAATTCGTTCTCTTGAATTCCAATTTTGTCTTCATATTATGACCATTCCTACTTTTAAAAGTTTCTCTATAGTTTTTTCGTCTACTAATGCCATTCCTCGTCATCTCTCCACAGACAGCTGGGAACATACCACATAGTCGAGCATCTCGTCTCCTTACTCCAAAGTCTTCCCAGCCCAAAGTTTGCAACATTTGCTTACTCTTTCTGTTGGGAATCACACAGAACAAATCTTCCTGCTTTCCTTGGATCTTTTCCACTTCTCGTATCAAGTAGTCGTGGTATGGGTCCTATACACTGGAACCATACTCTAGTTAGGGTCTTACCAGAGAGTTACGTTTATTTTTACGATTTGTTTTACGTCGCACCGACAGATAGGTCTTATGGCGACGATAGGATAGGAAAGGACTAGGAGTGAGAAGGCAGCGGCAGGGGCCGTAATTGAGATACAGTCGCAGCATTTGCTTTGTGTGAAAGTGGGAAGCTACGGAAAACCACCTTCAGAGCTGCCGACAGTGGGGTTCGAACCCACTATCTCCCGGTTGCAAGCTCAGAGCTGCCCAGTCCTAACCGCACGGTCAACTCGCCCGGTACCAGAGACTTATACGCCCTCTCCTTTACATCCTTACTACGGCCCCTAAATATTCTCATAACTATGTGAAGAGATCTGTAATCTTAACAACCGCGTTAATATGTTTACCCCAGTGGAATGAGTGGCTCAGACGTTTGGGGCACTGGCCTCCTGCCCCCAGCTTGACAGGTTCGATCCTGGCTCAGTCCGGTGGTATTTGAAAGTGCTCAAATGCACCAGCCTCGTGTCGGTGGATTTACTGGTACGTAAAAGAACTCCTGCGGGACTAAATACCGGCACTTCGACGTCTCCGGAAACCGTAAAAATAGTTAGTGGGATGTAAAGTCAATAACATTATTATTATTATTATTATTATTATTATTATTGTTATTGTTTATTAAGGATCATTACTTGTATTAATACCTAGGTACGTTCAGTGTTTCCAAAGAGGTACTATCACCCCAACGATACAAAGATAAGGTACCGGATTTTGGAAACATGGCATGGAGTAAGATATTTTTCCCGGACCTCCACTTAGTCGAAGACCTGCAGATTATGAGTGACGCGTGGTTAGTGCGACGAATACTCTCAGCCATTATTCTTAGCTTTCCGGACGGGGACTGTTTTCGCACCGTTAGATAGCTTCTCAGTTATTCTCACGTAGGATGAATGTCTCGAGGCTCCCCTCAGATCCGGGTAAAAGTCCCTGACCTGGCCCGGAATTGAACGCGGGTCCACCGGATAAAAGACAGGCTCACAAACCATAGACTGCGGGGCTGGCATGTTGTACTACCGAGCTCTTTAATAGCTAATTCTTACCAGTTTTTACTTATATTTTCCTTTCGTAGTTTTCACCATTATTATGGCACAAATTTTAAGAGAATGAGGTACAAAATAAAATAGAAAACTTAAGCTTTAGGTACACCTTTCTCTAGTTTTTACATTTTAATTTCGCGTAGCTGTTGCTAGCCTGGTGCAGCCCTTGCAAGGCAGACCTTCGGATGAGGGTGGGCGGCATCTGTCGTGTATGAGAAACTGCGTCTTATTGTAGTGGAGGATACTGTTAAGTGCGGTGAGTGAGTTGTATGGGGAGTGTACAAACAGTCAGTCCCCAAGTCAGGGGAATTAACCATTTAAGGTTAAAATCTTCACCCCGGCCAGGAATCGAACCCGGAGCCCTCTGATCCGAAGGCGCCTATGCTGAACATTCAGCCAAGAAACCGGAAGTCTCCCCAGCAACATGATAGTTTGAATTGTTTTGAATTTAGTGTAGTGTTTATTTCTGCAATTCTGGTTCTCACAACAAAGAAAAGGACCGATGACCTAGTTGTTAGGCCTCTTTATACAATAAAAAAAAGGAGGTGGTGTTTGTCGTGGAAGATTATTTCTCTCCATACGGAGTGGGGCATCAGAATGGGCCGAGTGTGTTTTGCGCTTCGAGCTGACAGTGGTGAGATGGCTTGGAATGACATAAGTAGACGAATAAGCTTGACCGGAGCTTTTAAAAGTGAGATAGATCATAATATGAAGATAAAGTTGGAATTAAAGAGGAAAAATTGAGGCAAATATTCAGTTATATGACGAGGAGTAAGGGATTGTCCACCTCTGTGGTGTAGTGGTTAGTGTGATTAGCTGCCACCCGTGGAGGTCCGGGTTCGATTCCCGAATCTGCCACGAAATTTGAAAAGTGGTACGAGGACTGGAACAGGGTACACTCAGCCTCGGAAGGTCAACTGAGTAGAGGTGGGCTCGATTCCCACCTCAGCCATCCTGGAGGTGGTTTTCCGTGGTTTCCCACTTCTCCTCCAAGCAAATGCCGGGATGGTACCTAACTTAAGGCCGCGGCCACTTCCTTCCCTCTTTCTTGTCTATCCCTTCCAATCTTCCCACCCCCAGCAAGGCCCCTATTCAGTACAGCAGGTGAGGCCGCCTGGGCGAGGTACTGGTCATCCTCCCCAGTTGTATCCCAGATCCAGAGTCTGAAGTTCTAGAACACTGCCCTTGAGGTGGTAGAGGTGTGATCCCTCTCTGAGCCTGAGGGAGAAACCGACCCCGGGAGGATAAACAGATAAAGAAGAACAAGAAGAATAATAATAAGAAGAAGGAGTAAGGGATTGGAATAAATGATCATTTCCAAGTTTGTTAACAATGTTTAAGGAAAAGTTAGGTAAAAACGCGGGAATCTGCCACCTAGACGACGGCCCTCTTTGATGATTGATTGATTGATTGATTGATTGATTGATTGTTTGATTGATTGATTGAAAGGACAGTAGGAGGAGCGATTTTTTTACAATTTGCTTCACGTCGCACCGACACTGATTGGTCTGATGGTGTCGATGGGATAGGGGCCGTGGCTTCAATAAAGGCACAGCCTCAGCATTTACCAGGTTTATTTCTTGTGGCAAGAGGATACGCTGTTACGATAGTATGTACAAACATGTACACATTAGTAGTAGGTTTAAATATTTACAAACTGGGACTGATCAATGACTAACTGCAGTACAACTAAAACTGAACATCCAGTTTTCTTAACCAATTCATAACTTCTTCGGTGGCTTCGTGGATATCCTTCATTGTGCCATTAAATTTACGGCGTGGGCACTCCATGACGATGCGATGGATGGTCAAAGGCACATCTGAACAGTCACATTTAGGATCCTCGGTGATCTTCCATTTGTGTTTCCAGAACTTACATCTGCCATGTTGCGTTCTTATTCACTTAAGTGACACCCAGACTTTCCTGGGTAAGTTGAAACCAGGCGGTTGCTCAACTGGATCCGAGATTAGACCTAATCTGTCTGCGTTGGAAGCTTTCCACCTGTCGCGCCATGCTGTACTTGCATTAAATTTATCTTGGAGCAGTCTCTTGCCTATTATATTTCAGCCTAAGATCTTCATATGAGCAGTCTTGATGTACTGGTAGAAGAGGATTGTTGCAATATTTAAGCCATTCTTTCTTCAACGCCTTGTGTGTTGGGAGATGAGGAGGTAAGATGTTTGAAATACCTGGTAACAATTCCAGAGGTGTAGATTGGATAGCTCCTGATATGATCCGCATTTTTTCATTTAGCTCGGTGTCTGTTATCTATGTATGGACACTATTAAGCCATAATGGACTGCAGAATTCAGCTACTGGTGTGAAAATTGGAAACCAAGGCTACCAACAGTGGAGCTCGAACCCAGCATCTCCCGATCGATTTAATAAAGAGGCACCAAATAATCGAACAATGTAAGCTGTCGTTGACAAGTTCTGTCATACAGGATCAGTCTTATGTCAACGAAAGGGAACAATAGGACACCCAAGAACTGTCACCACAAACAAGGAGATTCATGATGATTTCTCTAACAGGTTACGTGTCCGTTCATGGAATATTGCGCCCTTATTTCTTCGAGGATGCTGGAGCAGGTAGTCTACAGACGTCATTATTACCCAATTCGTGCGGGATTTGTACCGTTTTTGTGGTGCCATAAATTTACACCTCCAACGACAACAGATGCAGCAAGATGGAGCTACAGCCCACACCGCGAGGGAAGCACTCACCCTACTGCAATGACACATTGGAGATCGCCTAACTTTTCGTGGAACTCTATTCCAATACCCTTCCTGCTGCTCGTATCTCACGGCCTCAGATGCCTACATATGGGGCATGATTAAAGAATCACTTCGGAAGACAGATGACCCACCTACAAATATTCTCGAATGACGCGGATAGATAACGTCATTTCATGTGTCCTTACAGAAATCTTTGTTCATCGACATGTTCGATGGAATGGAATGGCCTGTGGTTTTTAATGTCGGGAGTGTCCGAGGACATGTTCGGCTCGCTAGGTGCAGGTCTTTTAATTTGACATCCTTAGGCGATTTGCACCTCGTGATGAGGGTGGAATGATGATGAAAATCTCACATACACCCAGCTCCCGCGCCAGCGAAATTAACCAATGATGGCTGAATTTCCCGATCCTGCAGGGTATTGAACCCGCTCACCATTTAGCTACTGAGTCGGACAAGATGTTCAATAATCTTCAGGAACGTTATGAACAATGTGTGGCACACGAAGGTACACGTTTTGGATACATACTGTACTAACGTATTTTATTAACATCTCAGTGTCGTTTATTTTGCCGTATACGGCATTTACACCACTTAGCTTCCAAACTGACAGTAGCTGAATGAACATTAAACACCTATGACAGCTTAGTTTTGGAGGGAAGTGCGCGGGATGAGACCTTAGGGGACAACAAGCAGACCGAAAGGATGCAGGCTCTAGTAATCTTGGTCAATTTTTACTTTAGGGCGTAAGGCAACAGTGCGATCAGACTGAGTTAATAATAATAATAATAATAATAATAATAATAATAATAATAATAATAATAATAATACCGGTAATGCTTTTTCGGCATTCTGAAATATCACCGACACTATCAGGAGAGGGCCATTAAAGTTCTATGGCCACATTCTCAGAATGAACAATGACAGGCTCACTGAAAGGATTCTCAACCTTGTGTCGTGACCTACCTGTCCTGAGAGACGTTCTCGTAGGTTGGTCACCAGGCCGTTGGATGTTGAAGTATTACCTGACCTGCCGAGCGGAATGTAGGGAGGTAATTTGTAGGTATGACTCGTCCCGCAACTCCCGAAATAAAAGAAGAAGTTATTTCCCTGTCCTTTATTACTGAGGACACTAAAACTACTATGTACAGTATATTTACAAGTCTGAATGTAATGATCTATAGAGAGAGAGAGCTTGTTCCACGCGCCTACTGTTCTACTACGCGTCTATCTGAATCTTGCCCTGCGGCACTTGGGCTACGCTCGAACTGAATCCCGTTCTGACAAGTACGATCTACTGACTGGAAGAAGGCCCCGCGCCATCTTGGCCAGGGGTTATATCTCCGCTCCTGAACTCAAAGTTCTATCCCTACCTCCTATCAAGGGGTTGGGTCTTACGGGCATTGCCAAACTGATCATCTTGTCAGTGGCTCCCTCAAGTGGCTATTCTCAATAGTTGTCACAGTAAGTGCTGCTACCTAGGCACTACTGTCTTCTGTCTCACTTTGTCCTCATCCTTCCTTGTTTTCCTAAGTGCATCTGTAATGGCCTTGACTGGCCGTGTACTCGGCTTTGTTCCTTTGTCGGTTTCGGGCGGGCCGCCTGGCCCGCTGGCATACTAGCTCTGTTTGTCGATACACAGTAAATACCTTGTTGTGATCAACAAGTCCCCGCTCTTAGTCAACACTTGTGTAAGCGCACTTCGCAAGCTCTCTCCACTACATGTAACTTCTTGAAATGTTTCCCTTTTCTTACAGTAACTAAATCTGCCTATAATTATTATTCAATTACATTAATGCTACAAGGTGTCTCCTGTCTTTGATCATCATTCTAACACTAATTAATCTCCTCTGACACCTTGAGCTCAAGACTGCGAACCCCGGCTGCCTTCCACCTGGCAGTCCGCCGGTTCGAGTCCGTGGGAGGTCGGTGGTACACGACACTTGTTCTCTCAATGAAAGACCCCCCGGGGGGGTTAGAATAACATCCACGGTAAACCCTGTATGTCGTAAGAGGCGACTAAAGGAGGGCCCAGGGGCTCTCAGCTATGGAGTGTGGCTTGATGACCACGGGGGCCTTAGCTGAGTCCTGGCATTGCTTCCACTTACTTGAGCCAGGCTCCTCACTTTCTTCTATCCTGTCCGACCTCCCTTGGTTAACTCTTGTTCTTCTCAGACCCCGCCGGTATTAGAGCATTCGAGGCCTATGGAGTCTTTCATTTTGCACCCCTTCCTGGTCCTTTCCTTTGTTTGGCCGATACCTTCATTTTCGAAGTGTCAGATCCCTTCCATTTTTTCCTTCCGATTAGTGTTATGTAGAGAATGGTTGCCTCGTTATACTTCCTCTTAAAACAATAATCACCACCATCACCACCACCAACACCTCTCAATGAAAGACAACAACAACTGGCTTAGTGCACAGGAAATTATTCAAGATTGACTCCAGTTCAAAAAAAGTTAACAACCGCAATTTTCCTGAGAAAATGAATACCAGGACAAATAAATCATGGACTATCGAGCTTGATAGCTGCAGTCGCTTAATTGCGGCGTGTATCCAGAATTCGTGAGATAGTGGGTTCGAACCCCACTGTCGGCAGACCTGAATATGGTTTTCCATGGTTTCCCATTTCACACCAGGCAAATGCTGGGGCTGTACCTTAATTGAGGCCACGGCTGCTTCCTTCCCATTCCTAGTTCTTCCCTGTCCCATCTTCGCCATAAAAATTATCCGTGTCGGTGAGCAATTTGTAAAAAAGGTACATAAAATAATAATCATGATCTGAAAAACGGAGGAAAATATTCAGTGGCCAGGTGAAGAGATTTTGGGTGAAGAAAAATGTTAACATCAACTAAATAAATTCTATCGTGCACCAGTGATGTGCATAACGCTGTAAAAGGCAATAATAATAATAATAATAATAATAATAATAATAATAATAATAATAATAATAATAATAATAATAATAATAATAATAATAATAATCAGGCGGTGTGAAGGTCTTTCGATCTGTTGCCGTTTTATCTGCTTCCTGTTCGTTTGCCGCTACTAGATGAGAGAGAAACCAGACCTTTATTCAGGTGACCTATGACTGAATTTTTATTACCTTTTTGGGGAAACGCCAAGTGTAACAACAGAGATCTTCCACATGCTAACACCGTACGATACGGAGTGTCAAAACTACTTTCTTTCTGCCGTTCGAAAATCCCACTACCTCTGTCGGGGTTGAACCCGCAATCTCGGAATTTAAAGTATACAATTGAGGGAACACGATTCTCTATATTGAGTAAGAACAGAGAAATGAGTAACTTACTGTAGGATGGGAAGGACTTGAGAAGGTGACATCTTCCCAACAACAAACAAATCAAGTTATTGAGAAAATAATCAGAAATCATACACTGTAAGCAATAATGCATTGCTACGTGGTAGTTAACCCCTCCAATACAAAACAGACCCTTGTGACAGTGTGCTCTCTCGAGGTAAGATAGTTTTGACGGTGTACTGCTGTGGAATTGTGTCCATACACTCGAGAGAAGAAGATGACGACTAGGACGTCTTGCTAATGGAAACTCAAGGATCACTCCTCGTACTCGCCTCACGATCGTGTTTTGTCTGGCCTGTTTCCCGGTTCCTCGTTGGGCGCGCGCTCAACAATGCAGGAGCACAGCTACACCATTATCAGCCAGCTCCTCCTCCCCCAACCCCTCCTACTCCTTCAGTGCACCGTCCGTTAGTTACACTTCAGACAAATTTAGGCCTGAATTGAACATCTTATTGCATGTGTATTCACATCGTTATGGTGTTCCTTACAAGGATAGCTCACGTATAATATAAATAATAGTGTTATTGGTTTTAAGCCCCAGTAACTACTGAGGTGCTGGAATTTTGTCCCACATGTATTGTTTTACATGCCAGTAAATCTACCGACACGTGGCTGACCTGTTTGAGTACCTTCAAATACCTCCGGACTGAGCCAGGATCGAACCTGATAAAGGAGCTCAGAAAGCCAGCACCATAACCGTCTGAGACACTAGGCAGTGGGCACTACTCACATAGATCGGGGCCGATGACCTAAATGTTAGCCCCCTTTAAATAACAAGCAAGCATTAGAGCACGCGCACCTTTTAGTGATACATGCACACCCTAGTGCTGAATCGGTCGACCTCGGTTATCTTCGAGATTCGTATTGGCAACCTTTGAAACACAAACTATGAATCGCTTATGCATCGCTGTGCGACATCTGGCGTACACTTTACGTACTAGTACTGTTGTTGTTTACACAGCAAATCCAAACTATAGAATTCATGCTAGGAACAAGATTCGCATCGAGGAATGTTATATAATGTTAAATAATGTATGTGTGACCCAGTTGTTGGCGTAAGATAATAAATGTTTAGAAAATTCATATCGATCGATCATATTATCGATTCAATTCAGATTTCATCTCCATTCAGTTGGCAGTATAACCGGAACCGGGAGAGCTCCCCCCTTACTCCTCAATCCCGTACAAAGTTATATCGCTAAAATGTGCGCTGACTATACATAGAACGATAAGGCAGATTATTTGCAAACTTTTATATTGCGCTCCTCTTGACGAGTAAAACGATTACCTTGCTCTGATATTTACTTTTATTCCTCTTCTTCTTCTTATTGAAAAAATGTCATTATCACTGTCATAAACCCTTTATCAGATCCAATACTTTTCCTATTTTATTATGCTAGAGTAGTCACGTGGATAAGTCATAGGTTTCGGTATGACTGAAAGTATTGAAGGTAAAGCATCAGAGAAGCCCTCCCGAAGAAGACCATTGTGAAGGCATTTCAAGCAAATATAGAACACAGGAGAGGGCGAACGCGCTCCTCAAGACCGTATCAAATGGAGAAGACTCAATATGGGGGCAAACCAATCGTAAGACCGAATACTTCTGGATGACATGTATATATTTAACACAAAAATCAAGCTGTTGATTAATATTAAATACCTGATTTAGGGACATATATGAAAATACGCACGCAAATTAAGTTTTGAAAGAAAAAAGTGGTGTTTTCATACCAACCAAATATTTGTCAAAATCTCTTTGTCTTTCTTAAAGGCTGAAATGGGCAGCGACAGGTTGTGGAAGTAACATTCAAGCATAGAGAAAATAATAACATGGCAGACTTTTCCCTTGGTGTAAAAGAGAGTACATATTTTACTCCATGACGGTCCTTTTGAGATAGTTTATATAGTAAGATGTGGTACTTATGCTTGTTCTAGTAGCATTCAGTCAAGTGGAACAGTATTTAACTTGGGTGTGGAAAGAGGATATTCCCTTCTCTTACCAAATTTTGAATAACTGTGCGATAGGAGCACGTTTTAAACAAATGTATAATGGTGTCACAGAGCGAGTTGCCTATGCTATTCGGGTCAAGTTGCTGTAGGCCTGCATTTGGGGGATAGTAGGTTCCAACTCCACAATTGACATCCCTGAAGATGGTTTTCTGTGATTAACCAATATCACACCAGAAAAATGAAGCGCCTTATCTTCATTAAGGTTATATATCTAGTTCTCAATCAATCAATCAATCAATCAATCAATCAATCAATCAATCAATCAATAAATCAATCAATCAATCAATCAATCAATCAATCAATCAATCAATCAATCAATCAATCAATCAATCAATCAATCAATCAATCAATCAATCAATCAATCAATCAATCAATCAATCAATCAATCAATCAATCAATCAATCAATCAATCAATCAATCAATCAATCAATCAATCAATCAATCAATCAATCAATCAATCAATCAATCAATCAATCAATCAATCAATCAATCAATCAATCAATCAATCAATCAATCAATCAATCAATCAATCAATCAATCAATCAATCAATCAACACTGATCTGCTTTTAGAACTGTCGCCCAGGTGAAAGATTCCGTATCGTCTTTTCTTACATAATTTCATGTAAGTAGGAAATTTATCGAAATGAACTCCCTTCATAAGGTATTCTAATTCCTAATTCCTCTTTCTGTTGTTGTTTGGATAATTAGTCCATAGACTGGTTTGATGCAGCCTTCCATCCTACCCTATCGTGGGCTAACTTTTTAATTTCTACGAAAATTCTACATCCTATATCTACTCTGGCTTAACGTCCCACTATACGGTTTTCGGAGTACACACATATACTGTAATCTCTTTGTCATATTCATACCTTGGTCCATCACTACCGTTTTTAGCACCTACACTTCCTCCAAAAACTAACTGAACAACTCCTGGGTGTCTTAAGATGTGCCCCATCATTCTAATTTAGATCAAATTATGCCAGATCGTTCTCCTCTAACTAATTCGATTTACTGTCTCTTCATTCGTAATTCGATCTGTCCATCTCACCTTTAGCATTATTTTGTAAAACCACACTTCAAAAGCTTCCATTCTCTTTCTTTCCGAGCTAGTTATCGTCCACGTTTCACTTCCATACAATGCCACGCTCCAGATTAAAGTCTTCAAAAACGTCTTGCTAATTCTTGTATCAATGTTCGATCTGAGCAAATTTATTTTCTTAAGAAAGGCCTTCCTTACTTGTGCTAGTCTGCATTTTATGTCCTCCTTACTTCTGCCATCATTAGTTAATCTACTAACCAAGTAACAATATTCATTTACTTCCTTTAAGAATTCATTTCCTAATATAATACTTTCTGCATCAGCTGACTCCGCTCGACTGCACTCCATTACTTTTGTTTTGCACTTGTTTATTTTCATATTCTACTCCTTTTCGAAGACTGTATCCGCACCATTCATAAATTTCTCCAGATCTTCTGTAGACTTAGATAAAATAACAATATCATTGTCAAACCTTACAGTTTTGATTTCCTCTCCTTGGATTTTGATTGGTTTTCCGAATTCCTCTTGTTCTATACAGAAAGGAGCTAGGGAAGGTTGTAGTTTCCCCCCAATCCTTTATATTGCATTCCTCTTTTTATCAGTCCTTAATTCTACATCGTAGCTCTTTCTACCCCATCGTCGCCCATAACCTGGATGACTTATTGACGTAAAATTCATAGCTAAAGGAGGTCGGTGATGAGCGATAAAAGACGCGTGTCGGGCACAACTACTACAAGAAGGAACAATGAGAGCCGCAACTGGTCCTCTGAGTTGCCTCACACATTTCACATGTTTTGAATCCCAGGAAATGGATAACAGCCTTGCGGGCATTTCATATTTTATTATAAAAGAGCGACCCAAATCGAAGAGAACTTCACTAAAAATTACTTCAGGGACTTCTATAGAAATTAAGCAGAATCTCAGTAAATAGACTCCACCGAGCCTTCACTTAATGACTCACAGCAAGCTGAATTACAACAAGGATTAATGTCACCTCTTAGCGGGGTAATTGAAGAACTTGCTCAGGTTGTGACCCAGCCAGTGAAAACTTCGATTACTGGCAAACGGCACCAAACCCTGACTACCTCCGTCAATGGATGGCAGCTCTACAACCGGCCGCCTTTGCCCCAAGGAATTAACATGGTACTCATTTTTAGTGTAGGCTGAGTGAACCTCGGGCCATGTGCACCTCCGGAAGTGGAAATCTCGTTTCTGAAATGTTTCCACTTCCTGGCGTAGAATCGATCCCACGTCCTTCCGGTTGAATCAAGCACACCTATACCACCTTGGCCAGGCAGCCATCAAACTACTCAAGAACAACGGGGCATCTGGAGAGGACTCCACTGTGGTCGAATTCTGGAAGTGTGCAGGTAGTAGGGCAGTGAACAATTACTGAGATCTTTCAAAACATCTGTCACGAAGGTGTTACACCCCGATTCCGTACAAATTTAGCATGAGGATAGCTGAGCTATAGTAAATTTCAAAAGTGAAAATCGTATGCAGCGTATGGCCTTGGGAAGAGCCAATACCGCGCTTAGCAAACCTTCAAATCTAAAACTGTACTAACGTATTACAAGATTAGAAACCCAAGTTGATAGTCATCTTTGTTGTTCTGGTAGGCCTGAAACTCCGTGTATAAGTAAGGCCTTAGTAATATTCTTGAGGAATTAGGACTAGACAACAAAACCCAAAGACTCGTTCCACAAATCTTCATTGACATACACTCCAAGGTTAAATGCAGAGGCGAGATTTTGGAAACCTTCGAGATCAAAACTGGGGTCAAACGAGGTGACGGGCTGCTCAATTGTGACGCACGCAGTGAAGACTTTGACAACCAGTAAATGACATCAAACTCGAACTCACTACTTCCGTCAGTAGAAAAACTTAGTCAAATCATCTAGCTACTCAAGAATAACAAGGCAGCTGGAGTGGAATCAATTGTGGCAGAACTCTGGAAGTGTGCCGATAGCAAGGCAGTGAAAAAGCTTCAGAATTTATTCAGATCATCTGAAAAAATTGTTCACAAGAAGGCCTGTTCACCTTCTGATGAAACAAGAAATTCCATACCATATGACTGACGAAGAATGAGAAAATCATGAAAGAACTGGGGCTGACTTACAAAACAGACAGGCTGTGAGACAGACTCTGAAGAATGCCAGTTGTAAACGAAATGGAATGAAACCTTATTTTCTACAAAACCAACGAGCATTGATTTATTCACAGCACTTTTTTAAACTTTATCTTTACATAAGAAACAAAACACAAACCTGTATGCATGGAGACTGGAGCTTTTATCTTCCATGTCTTCACTAAAATAGACAGCATAGATCTGTAACAACCTCCCACCTTGCAATTGGAAATTGCAAAATATCAGCTGAAACGAACACAATACAATTTAGCCTGAAAATTAAATATAAAAGGTAATCACACCTTTTAAAGATCAAGTATTGATGGTACTTTAATTTTTCACCCACAGCTTGATGTTTTAGGCTCTTGCTGTGGCAACCGTGATAATTTCAGGTCACTTCCAGTCATCCGAAATTGGGTACACCTCCAAGACGTTGGAATGGCCTGATTCTCTCTCCTTCGTGTGTCTTCAACTTGGCCAATCTAGTGACTTCGTCTACCGCCCCATGAGAGATATCCAAGACAACACCAAAGGGACAGTGTGTACTGTTTCTGGGTTCTGTACCTCTATGAACCACATCCCCTACCTTGGCACTGTTGTCGTTCCTATGCCCATGGTGATCTAACAGGGCAAAGTATTCACTCAAAGATCCTCACGCAGTTTTTGGAGATGTGTTACAACATTCGATTGCATCATTGCAAAGTAAACCCTGAAAATTTTTTTCTGGAGTTAATAACCTCAATTCCTCTAGCCAGTCAGATAAAATGACATGCTGCTGAATTGTGATCCGCTGAGTGAAAACGTTGACTAAATGGCCTTGAGTTTATAGTGGCCTCACGATCACACTATATAGCATTCAGCTCTTCATAGCACACAGATGTCCGCCCTAAGATTCTCCTCAACAGTTCTTTCAGCGTTCTAACCAGTCGTTCCCACCAGCCGCCCCACGAGGCTGCCACGGGTGCAATGAATTTCTAGGTAATCTTTTGGATTGATGAATATGCCATTACTTCTTTCCAGTCCCATGCTCGTAGTGCATTACTCAGTTCCACAAAATTAGTTGCATTATTTTAGTGAGTGTGGAAACCTTGCCCCGTCGTGAAATACTTATACTTAAAGTTAAGATGAAAGTGTCCGTTGTTAGCGATTGAACTCATTCCAGATGCACTGTACGATGCACAGCACATATAAACTGCCTCGATTTTTTCTACAGATTTAAGGTACACTGGACCAGCATAATCTACTCCTGTGACCTCGAATGCAACAGAGAATCCCACCACATCTCTGAGTAATGACACTGAGGCAGTCTGAACTGAATGGACTTTGTGTCTCTTGCATTTAACACACCTTGCAATTACTTTTTTGACAGCCTTCCCAAGTCTTAAGGTCAAGTACTTTTCTCTGAGTCTAGTTAAAAGTGTCAGTAGTCCAGTATGCTGTGACAGATAGTGTTTACCAGAAATTAGTCTGGTCACCACGACATGTTTGGAGGTCAACAAAATGGGTGTCTTGAATGTTTCTCATTCCACACTCAATGCCAGTTTTATCTCAATCCTCAAAACTTCCTTTTTATATTTGAAGATTTTAAATTTAATCTCAAGTTCCTGCTCGTGATTCCGTAAGCATTTCTTTTGAACCAAACTTAAACAGTGGATTCTATGCTTCTTGTACGTCGTCTCCACTGAGTTCACATGCCTACCCCTTCTTCGTTTTACATGTATTGTGGAATAATCCGATCATTCTGACTATTTTGATGTACATTAACTTGGAAAGTAAAGTAAGCGTCTAGAGAACTCAACATGCAGCGCTTGATATAATTGTCTTTTGCTTCTACAAAATTACTCCTCCTTTTGGCGTTGTAACTTCACACAACGGCCATTGTTATGGATCATCTATGTCACTGTGTTCCCTCCTTCCATTTGCTCTCAAAGAGCCTCTTGATGGCAGATCTGCTGCACATAGTGTCCCCGGTAGATGGTGCCAGTCATCAGTGTTACTCTATTTGCAAATTTCCGTACAACAATTATCTTCAAAAGTCTTCCAATGGTCAGTTCCCTTTAGCCAGGTCAATGCTACCGAAGAATTACCTCAACACAAGTTCTTGCAATCCCATAGCCCTAAACGCCCCTTTCACCTTCTTCTGGTTGCAATCACTGCGGCCATCAACTCTAAGCGAGGAATAGTAACCTCCTTCACGCGTGTGATCCTCGCTTTAGCCTGTAGCAGCTGGACCGATCCTTCTACACCTTTCCTTGCCCTCAAAAATGCTTAAGCTCCAAATGCAAGTTTACTCGAGTCACAAAATTTTGAAGACCGAGGTCTTCCAACTTCTAGTCAACCTGTGTCATTTTCTTTGGAAGTGGGCATTTAGCTATTCATTCAGTCTGTTCCAACAAAGCTTTGGATGTTCTTACGATGCTATCGGGAAGCTCTTCATCCCGTGTGAAGTTTTGGTTCCATGACTCTTGAAACATTAATTTTAGTAAGGTAGTTGGGCATATTAAATCAAGTGGAAGAGTAACTCCTTGAGCAACAGACAACATACACCTGTTCGTAACTGGACCTGCTATCATTTCTATGGTTTTAACGTCGCAGACAAATTCATCGGTGGCAACATCTCATAAGGGGACTAACACCTGAAAAATCGTTCGCCTGCATCCTTGTATTCTTAATGAATGGGGCTGCTAGCCCACCCACTAAGGTCAATGTGTAGCTTCCTTTACAGATTTCCGAAGTTCGGATTTGCTGTTTCGCATATTGACACAATTGTCCACATAACAATATTTCTTTAGTCTTTCTGGTGTTCTGCATCTCATTAGGCGCATCTGAAGTGATGTGGTATGTTGTACCTAGCAATAACGGACTTGATGGGACTCCAAACACCACCCTGCAGTGCCCGTACGCCACAATTTTTTTGTGCAACAGTCTTTCCAAAATGAAAATGAAAACCTACAACCTGTTTTCCAGTCATTGACCGGACCAGGGATGTAATGAATGAAGTAGATTTAGGCTGTTAGTACGATGGGGTCGCCACTCCCAAAGTGATTTAGTAATGACTGATAGATGTTATGAAATGGGAATGGAGAGTGTTGCTGGAATGAAAGATGACAGGGAAAACCGGAGTACCTGGAGAAAAATCTGTCCCACCTCCGCTTTGTCCAGCACAAATCTCACATGGAGTGACCGGGATTTGAACCACGGTATCCAGCGGTGAGAGGCCGACGCGCTGCCGTCTGAGCCACGGAGGCTCTTCTTTCCACAATAAGAATCTTAAAAATCCCTATCCCCTTGGGATAATTTAATTTGGAGGAACGCCTTTCTGAAGTCGATTATCACTCCAATGGCATCTTTTATGAACTGCATGAAAATCTGAGGGTTCAATTTTAGCAATTTAGGCCCTTTCTCCAGACAGGTGTTGAGAGAATGGCCTTCTATATCTTGCAGAAGCGTGTATAATCTTTATGGTGAGGCTGAATTCCTTTATCATAGGTTGATGAGTAAGGTAATGACGCTCAACCCTGTTGGCGAAGGGAATCACTTCTACTATCCCAGCACGTAACCATTCAGGAATGATTTCATCATACGCTTGCAGTTTAAACGCGGGTTTTCAGTCTCTTGTTGACCGTCCGCAGTCCATTTCCTGTTAACTCATAGTTGTCCTTCAGAAGCGGATGGCCTGCCTTCCAAGGTAAGCAGACCTCATATATTTCGTCTTTGTCAACTCTTTCTGTGTCTTCTAATAATTGAAATGTATCTGCTACCAAACTTTCCATGGTTTTGACTTCCACCGGGTCTCTCATACCTAAAACGTCTAGACCTCACAGATCAGCTACATCAGAGGTTGTCATGCATCTGAGGTTTGTTACCACATTGCAGTTGCTAATTACCCTACACTGAACCCAACCTGTCCATCTCAGCTTAGTTTAGAGTGCCACTAGTGTTTCATCTACCTTTTTACCTGCTAATATTTATCCTATTATGGCTGCTCAAGAACCTCTTGTCCTACATCAGGTAAGATAATATTTTGGCTGCTAAATACTGGACAAAACTGCTGAATTTCAATCCGAGGTACAAAAATGAAAATTCCCTTCTGAGCCAACATTGGAATACTGAACTCAAATTAGTCGTCTATGATTCTAATGATCATATTGTGATGGTTTTTATTATCTAATAAAATATGAATAGAATAAAATACTTAATCGCCGCACTTTGTGGTGCCACTTTGGCTTACCCTCGGGTTTCAACATAAAATATGCTTTACTGTTGGGCAATCGCCTTGTAATTAACGGATTAATTACACATACGATAACCAGAAATTATAATACTTTAATTTGTGATGGGCGTCAGCTACAAATAAATGTAACAATTATAGAGCGAGACTCATTACCTCAAGGGTATGGGGTAATAGCTTACTTGACAGCATAACCGAGAATAGGTTTTTGGAAAAGGATATTGTCGTTTGGTTTCCAACTAGAATTTAGGATTACCTGTTTTACCATGAAATAAAACAACTAACTGCACTTGATACCAAACAAATTGTATTCTTAAATTCTGAAATGAAATAATGAGATTTGCTGCGATACAGAAATTACAATGGAAAAGTCTGAAATTAAAATGGAATGAAGCTCTAGGCATTAAATTTTAAATACACTTGACCGGACATTTGAAATATTCGTACAGTTGATGTATCCCTCACTGGTTCACATTACAGTACCTTGGACACTTTAAGTGTTATTGTGGCGTATTCTCTGGAACTGGCGTCAGCTGTGGGTATCTCACACCTAATTTGGTGACCTATTTTCTTACCTTCACCAACGAAAGATAGCGTGGCCTATATATTAAACACACTGCTTAATCAGTGACACACATTGTCCACCGCACTATTAATCTCCATCTCAAAGACTCTATCTTCGCCTGTCACAGAAACGACACCAGTCGACTCGACTGAACATACATGCACGGAACACACCCCGAACATCTAATACAAGTACATCTGACCATTGAAGACTCCATATCCAACTGACTGACTCCTCACCATCTATATGACTGCTCATCTATAGGATACCAGCTGTCTTAGGCTATAGATTCTCATTGTCACATGGTTTACCCCTAACGTCATGGGTAAATCAGACCATGACCTCACTCAAACCAAGCTTAAAAGTATTGTGTGCCAATAGGCGCAGGCAGGGTAAAACTTTCCTTAGAGCACCTCCTGTTTTAAAATGAGCGCAGTGACGTATGGGTAATAGCATGACTTTACACTAAATGTAACTGTATTGCACAACCTAATGAAACTCCTTACACGTTGGTTCACACAATAAATTAACCTCTTACATAAAGCAGCAAATCTCCTAGTATACAAATTCCCTTAATATTAAAAACACACACAAACAAAAAACACATACATATATGGTACATACAAGATGAAATGAAATGGAATGAGCGATAAATAATTAATAGCGAAATCAGATGATAGAATTGAATATAATAATAATAATAATAATAATAATAATAATAATAATAATAATAATAATAATAGTAACTACTGAGGAATATTTGTAACGGGATTTGAGCCGTTACAATAACATCAATACCATCCAGTTTCCTGCCTGTCTGCGTCCATCAGACAAATCGTACGTGTGTGTCTCTTTCCCTGCCTTCTTCAACCAAAGCTTATAAAGACTATCTTTAATGATGTATGATCTTTGATAACCGGAGTCAAGTAAACAGTACCCAACTTCACGCCCGTGGTTCCTGATAGTTTTACTACTGATGTTTGTAATAATCTTTTGCTCCTCTGATGAGATAATACGGTCTCTTCCTCCTCTACCAGACTTTTCATATGGCTGTCGAATCGGATAGCTTCCATTAAACGCTTGTGAATACTGGTGTGATGTCCCTCAACGCAAATCAAGACACTTGCTTCTTTTGACCCTATTTATTTATTTATTCGTATCAGAAGCATACATTTTACATTGCATAATGGTACTTAATGACATACATATCAAATAGTGTCTGCTCAAAATTTTGCCAAATCACGGGCATTAGGTGTTGCAGCCATCAAGTCCTCTATTGTGCAACTTAAAGGACACTTACTACAGTTCATGAAATGGGCTGTGGTTTGGTCTTCACCACATTCGCATTGCCTGGATGTGCCAGGAAAGCCCCACTTTACCATATTGGTTCTTGATCTACCAACCCCAGTGCGAAGCCTGTTCAGCGATTTCCACGTAGACCAATGTTCCTCGTGTCCTGGGGGGAGATGTTCAATTGGTAGCATCCAATCAGCAAGTTGAGGATTTCTAGTTCTCCATAATCTCAACCGTGTGGATTGGGCAGATTCGTTTAAATCTTCGGTTGTATTCAGGAAACTCCTCCTAGACCTCAATCTTCGGTGGGCAGGTTCATATCCATTTAATGGGTGTGCACATGAGGCAAGTGCTTTAGTTCTCTCATTCATGGATGCAACTTCTCTTCTTATATCTGGTGGGGCGATTCCAGCCAAACAGTAGATTCTATCTCGTGGAGTTGGTCTCAAGCAGCCAGTAATGAGTCGACATGTTTCATTTAGAGAAATGTCAACTTGTTTAGCATGACTTGATCTGTACCAAACAGGGCAAGCGTACTCTGCAGCGGAGTAACACAGAGCCAGGGCTGTAGTTCTCAACGTCTTTGGATGTGTACCCCAATTGGTTCCTGACAACTTGCGAAGGATGTTGTTTCTAGCCGACACTTTCTGCTTGATGTTCATGCAGTGTTGTTTGTAGGTGAGAGCACGATCCAATGTTACACCTAGATATTTAGGTGTTGGGCAGTGATCTAGTTGAGTATCTTCCCATACTACCTGCAATTTCCTTGACGCCTGTCTGTTCTTTAAATGGAAGGCACATACCTGAGTTTTAGATGGGTTAGGCTTCAATTGATTTCCTCTGTAGTAGTAGGATAGTTCAGAAAGAGCCTCTGATAACTTTTCTTCTACAACCTCAAAGCAGTTTGCTTGAGTAGCAATAGCTCGATCATCCGCATATATGAAACTTCTGGTGCCAACTGGAAGAGGTTGGTCATTCGTATAGATATTAAAGAGCATAGGGGCGAGAACACTGCCTTGTGGCAGACCATTCTTTTGTTTCCTCCATCGACTTTTCTGATCCTGAAATTCAACGAAGAACCTACGATTTTGGAGAAGATTGCAAATTACTTGAGTCATCTTGTAATCTTTTGTCATGTTGTATAATTTGCGCAACAGTATACGATGATTAACTGTATCATATGCAACAGATAAGTCGATAAAAGCCACCCCTGTGATTTTATGATTTTCATATCCATCTTCGATATACTGTGTCAGATGGAGGACCTGTGAAGTACAACTTTTTCCTTTACGGAATCCTGCTTGCTCTGGAATAAGAAGTGGTTCAATGATTACAGTAAGTCTTTCCAGGATCATCCGTTCTAAGGTCTTGTACAGATGACACAACAGTGAGATAGGTCTGTAATTTTTTGGATCATTTGGGTCTTTTCCTGGTTTGAGAATTGCGATTACTCTGGATTTCCTCCACACACGTGGTAATTTGCAGGTGTTTATACAATTGTTGTACAGTTCCAGTAACCATTGTTTAGCAACAGGTCCAAATTGCTTAATTTGCTCAACACATATTTCATCTAGGCCGGCAGCCTTACCATTCTTACACTGATTTATTGCTCTGTTCAGCTCAGATAAAGTAAAAGGTTTAGTGAGTGTATCTGTCTCCTGCTCATAATCCCTCTCAATTCCTTTATTCTGAAGCCGACATGGATTTGATGGTTGTCCATTTCGTAGAAGTTGATGTGCTATTTGGTTTGCTGTGACACTGGAATGTGTTGAAGTTTTATTAGGATCACTACTGAGTCGTCTAAGTAATCGCCAAGCTTTTTGACTACTTCTACCCATGTCAATCTCTTCCATCAACCTTAACCACTGTGCCCGTTTTACTTCAGAAATAGAAGAGATTACTTGTTGTCCCATTGTGATGGTGTCATTGCTGAAAGGGTTTTCTTCGAAGAGTTTATGATACTCTGTTAAGAGGGCAGAGGTTTCTTGAGTTAGACCTTGTATGTAGTTTGTTCTACATCCTCTAGGTCCACTTTAAGACAACGACAACACACTTCTTTCCTTTCTAAAACTTGTTGTTTCTGCTCTGCTTTATGATCCCTAGCCTTGAAACAGCCTTGAAACAAGTGAGTTTCCTTGTCACACCATCTGCATGCCTTGCCACCGCGTTTCCCTTCACTAGGGAAAATGTCGGCTGCTGCTTTGCCATTTTGATATCTTACAGAGTTACTAACAAACAACAAATGTACGTGCAATGAGGAGACTTTCTTTCGCTTTCAACTTGTCACAAAAATTTCGAAAAGGTCTTCAGATAATTTTGGCATTCCTGTGGCATACGTGAACGTTCTCAATCTCTCCAAACATCATCTGGTAGTGCTGATTAAATCACCGTAGCATACTTGTCATCGGTAACTCCTAATGATTCTGGTGCTCGTAACTGAGTCTCCAATTTATCATAAAGACGCCGAAAGATAACACCATCTGCCATACGAAAGTTTCGAAGTATCAATTGCAGCAGCTCACGAACATACATTTCGATAAGACTTACATCTTTTGTTCACCTCGATTATAATTGTGTTATGGCTTGCTACGCATGGGAAACTATCTTTTTAAACTGCACCAAGAAAGCAATCCGGTACGTATATACATTTAAGCTGAAGCTTAGGCAGTCTCAAATTACTCTTGTGTCAGGTTTGATTAGAATTGTTACTAGAAACTCTGTTCGCCCTACAATTATTGAGAGCATGATCAAGTAAGAAAATATCGTACATGGTTTTCAGGGTTATTCATCTTTCACAGTGTCCTTCCGCGATGTATTCGTCTTCGCTGTTTAGTGGGTTACTCAGCGTTCAGTCTTTGTTCTAAGTCGTTGCCAGCACGTGTAAACAATCTACGCAGTTGTGTTAGTTCATTCTTACAGTTATTAGTTTCTACCATATTTACAAAAACTTGGAATGTCTAGTCACGTTCGCCAGATGTAAAGGAAATGGGATGAAACCTTATGGCTTTGTTCACAGCACTTTATTTTCTTACTGCGATTTTTAAGTAAGAATCGAAAACAAAAACCTGTTTCCATGGAGACTATAGAAGAATCGACAACAAAAACCTGTTTCCATGGAGACTATAGAAGAATCGAAAACAAAAACCTGTTTCCATGGAGACTATAGAAGAATCGAAAACAAAAACCTGTTTCCATGGAGACTATAGAAGAATCGAAAACAAAAACCTGTTTCCATGGAGACTATAGAAGAATCGAAAACAAAAACCTGTTTCCATGGAGACTATAGAAGAATCGAAAACAAAAACCTGTTTCCATGGAGACTACAGAAGAATCGAAAACAAAAACCTGTTTCCATGGAGACTATAGAAGAATCGAAAACAAAAACTTGTTTCCATGGAGACTATAGAAGAATCGAAAACAAAAACCTGTCTCCATGGAGACTATAGATTTCTCCTTCAATGTCTTCATCAAAGAAAGGGTAGGTCTGTAACATCCATGGGATTCAGGAAAACTCTCTAAAGAAGTACACCCAGGTCAGAGGAAAAGAAAGCAGCTACACCGGAAGAAGAAGCTACAATATTGGACAATGACCGAGGCGTAATTGTACAAGCGTGTTCCCAATTAGGATCATTCGAAATAATAATAATAATAATAATAATAATAATAATAATAATAATAATAATAATAATAATAATAATAATAATAATAATAATAATGCAACACTTGCTACCAAGATATTAAGGTACACGAATTTGGCAGTAGAAATACTTCGGTTGTGGAAACGTCACTCTGCATTCACCCTTCCAAGTTTTGATGTGTACCGGTGTCATTCCTAAGATTCTTCACGGCTCATTAGCCACACTAAATTTACAGTACATCCGTCCACTCATATAGAGATTTAAAATGCTGGTCTCCTGAATACCTGTAACATTGGGAGAAACTTCGTAGGTACGGGTTCTTCTCTTCATCAGACGTCTTCCCAGTATTCAGTGTCAAGGGACAGACATTAGGTTGGTAGAGAAGAATCAAGTCCAAATGTATACGCAGTGTAGGTGTGTAATTATCTGTAAAATATTAATGTATGAAGGGTGACTCCATTCCCAGTCAGTCCAGAAACTGTACCTGTTTAATGCGTGAAAAATACAAATAAATAAATAAACGACAACAGTAATAATAATAGTATCAGAAGCTATATCTTCTTTTGTACCGTTATATAGAGAAGTTTCTCTATATACACTCAAGTGCTATATAAACGGTGAGCTATCGGTAAATCGATTTTTATTTGCATCGAGTCCGATCAGAAAAGGCTTATGCGGAATTTTTATCTCTGAGCCACAGGAATGCAATCCAATTTCAACGACTTAACCAGGCCTACAAACTTGATTGAACTAAATTATTTTATGTGTGTTTTGACATTCTTTGAGAAGAGCTCATGCTATTTTTTAAAGAGATTATTATAAAATTGGTTTTCCTGATTTAATCTTTTCTTTTATATTGAGGAATGATCCGCACGAGAAATAAACCACAAACCCTACTGCTCATCGAGGGAAGGATTATGTCATCAATTTACTCGGTCACAGACACAGATGTTTCTTCAGACCGAGATTTTTGTAGCGAACATTAACTGCTGTTTTTAATTTATTCGTTCGTATGCGAGCAATTTTGACTTCATGGTCATATGCTTTATAATATTTCCTTGTAGACGAAATTAGTTGCTTTTTCTCCTGATGTATGCACGTAACTCGGTGCGATGTTTTTCCAAGATCCTTCCGGCCGTCTGTCTGTCAGCTCGCTGTCCATTGTAAATAATTCCTGTGCTTTCACTAAAACGACAATAACTCATAAGCGATATTTTATCTTAATAAGATTATTGGGAAGAACAAATAATTTATTTTGATAAGGATTACGTGATTAAGATATATTCATTTTCTAATTTTACGGTTGATTTTAAAATTACAAACCGTTACAGACACCCCTTACTGTTTTTTCCAAAGACGCCAGGCATTTAACTAATAACGTGTGGGATCTCCTTTATTACTATTACAGCATTTATCTTCGTGAAAGTCTTTCCACTAAGTTATGATAAATTGAAGATAAAGTTGTTTCCATTCCTCCTGAAGTATGATTCGTGTGATGGGTGGCCCCTTTTAGTCGCCTCTTACGACAAACAGGGGATACCGAGGGTGTTATTCTAACGCCCCCACCCACAGGGGTATCAGTAGGGTGTCCGGAGACACTTGTCAACATAGAGTATATATCACTTGGCCATACACCCTCGTACTTTATACTTATAAGTGTCCCGCATGCATTAGTTATGAATGGGATGCCTCGTCGCTGGTTTAGAAAGGAGCACTACAACGTGTTATATTTCGGAAGTGGAACAAATATCAGTCACTTTACTACACACATTCTGTAACAGGGTGCATTATTTTGTAAATTCGTCAAAAGCGTAGAAAATAAAGTTTAATGACTCATGAATTTGTACACGTATAGATATAACATTCTAGCTCTTAATTGCACCTCTTTTCGGCGAAATAAGTGTATAGAAGGCGGATGGCTATTTGGAAACTCCTGCGCATATCGTCTTCGAGCTTCAGCTCTATTCCGACCCGATTTTCGACAGATTAAAGTTATGTCTGTGTATTCGTCGTTGCTTAACACAGCAGCAATTGTCGGTATGTTGACAGCAATTGTAGTACTGCTGTACCAAATAACAGCCTACTAACTATGTGTTCGAAAGCGAGGCTTACTAGCGCAAAGGGACGCATTAGACGGGTAGCGCTGAGAATCATGGAGCGAGCGGCTGTCCGGTTGTTACCTCTGCGTATTCTGACGTTAAATTTCTGCAGGCAGTAATGCCCCTGTGAAAATCAGTTATTAGAGATCCCATTCATCATTAGTACATGTAGAGCACTTATAAATAGACAGTAAGACGCTTGTGGGCTACCTGCTATACACAGTATATTGATCCCTTTCACATTTCATAATCAGGTCCTGGAATATGCTTGACAGCTGGTGATGCTTTGTAAGAAAAGTAAAGTTGTGGAACAAAGAGATGAATATTATTTAAGCGCATTCTTTGGTGATACAATTTACTCAACTTCATGTAGGCCTATGATCATTCAGAAGTTTATGTACGAATTCCGTTTTGTCAAATCAATCGAGATACGACTAAAACAAATACAGAAATAATTTATTAAGTAGTAGTAAACTCGTGTCCTTGTCCCAAGGTGGTGCAGTTATTTTCAAGAGTACCCCCAGTTGTAGGTCCATGGATCATTTTAACCATATGCCAGCCCCCCTTCTTATTCTCCTCAACCTAAGCTTGGTAAGTAACATGCATGTCTTCCAAGGTTTCCGTTCTTTGGCCAACAGCTTCAAGCGGCAATAGATCAGCTTGCCTTTAGTGTTGTCTATAAATTACACTTTAGGTCATCCTTTAGCCCTTATACTTGCCATTTTCCCTTTAAACAGAGAGGTGCACCAGTTAGAATGACGAAGCAATTGGCAGACGAGGCTGTTCTTTTTAAGGTGTGTGTCTCATTTACTGTTTTGAGAACGTTATTCCTTGTGACTATCTGTCCAAGGTATTCTTTGAGATGTGGTGCTGGCGTCGGCTCCTATCAGTCCTTGAGTTTCAGCACTTCCGCTTTTCGCGGGGTCCATCTTTCTGACCCATAGTTTACAACACTTCATACAGAACTTTCCACGAAGTGTTTTCATATAGAGCCTATTGTTTTAAATAAAATTCAACAATATGCATGGAATTCTAGGAAAGCGTGCAGCATGGGCCTGAAACTCCATACGATACCAAACGAGTTACGAAGCCTAACGATGGGCTCTTCTTTCAAAAACCAGTATCAGAACTAGGGCCTTCTTATTTTTTACTTAGTAGTGGTTATTACTGTTAAAATATTGACTGCGAGTCTTCTTCTTCTTAACAAATTCCTAGTACATTTATTATTTTATGGGTTAAAAAGTTAATTTCTAGTAACTGTTAATTGTGTTAGTTTGATGTATATGTTAAGCTTTGTTTAGTGTAAGAAAATGTTTTATGCCCTTAACTACGCCAAGCAAAACAACGCAGATAAATAAATAAATAAATAAATAAATAAATAAATAAATAAATAAATAAATAAATAAATAAATAAATAAATAAATAAATAAATAAATAAATAAATAAATAAATAAATAAATAAATACCTGACCATTTATTTACCCGTATTTTAGATTTAAATTAAGTATTTTTCTCATAATTTAAACCTACAATTTGATACTTACATAAAATACTACTTTTACATAAATAATTTTTTACAATTTGCTTTAGGTCACACCGACACAGATAGGTCTTATGGAAACGATGGGATAGGAAAAGTCTAGGGGTGAGAAGGAAGTGGCCGTGGCCTTAATTAAGGTACAGCCCTAACCTTTGCCTTGTGTGAAAATGGGAAACCATGGAGAGCCATCTTCAGGGCTGCCGACAGTGGGTTCGAACCGACTATCTCCCGAATTCAAGCTCACAACTACGCTTGGTCAACTTGCTGGGTATATAAAGAATATGCTGTTAATTAAATGTTTCGTTTGAACTAAGCGATGCTAACAGCGCATTTTTGGACGAAGTGCGATATCGACCTATAACGGCCCTTTCAGGCACCGGAATCCGGCTTAAAAGCATGTTATTGTACTGAAACATCGTGAATGTTGATGGCAGATGGCTCTAGTTACTGCAAGTAGTCTGTTAAAGGCCGATACCACACTGCATTCAAAATTGTTGGTTAGGCCACTATTGCGCTGATAGCTTCATATATGAGTTTTATTTCCATTACCTTATATATTTAAACATTGAATTTCGTCATTGTTTCTTATTCATGCTCCGAATTTTAACAGGTAGGGAATTATAGGTACAGTTTGCAGAGACTATGATTTTTCTCAAGCCAGTTCATAGATGTATCGATATATTTAGCGCAGAACTATATTAAATATCACATTGGGCGTCTGTAAGAGGTGTCAGATAATGCAATTTATTCATATCCAGTGTTTGATAAGTGTTTTATAAGGATGAATACGTCCTTATAATTACAAGAAAAGGTGTACTTAAAAGGAAAAATCATCTCCGTACAGGTAATGAAGCTGAAAGCTTTTACCATCCGTAACCTCTCTACTTAGCGTTAGCTCAATATGCTGTTGCTTTGTCCTCAGAACTTAACCTGGTACCATCAATCAACATCATCATCAATCAACATTGATCTGCATTTAGGGTAGTCGCCCAGGTGGTAGATTCCCTATCTTTTGTTTTCCTAGCCTTTTCTTAAATGATTGCAAAGAATTTGGAAATGTATTAAACATCTCACTTGGTAATTAATTCCAATCCCTAACTCCCCTACCTATAAACGAATTTTTGCCCTAATTTGTTCCCTTGGATTCCAAATTTATTTTCATATTGTGATCTTTCCTACTTTTAAAAACACCACTAAAATTTATTCGTCTCCTAATGTCATTCCACGCCATCTCTCCACTGACAGATCGGAACATACCACTTAGTATAGCAGTTCGTCTCATTTATCCCAAGTCTTCCCAGCCCAAACTTTGCAATTTTTTTTAAAAATCTACTCTTTTGTCGGAAATCGCCCAGAACAAACCTAGCTGCTTTTCATTGATGTTTTTTTCAGTTCTCGAATCAGTAAACCTGGTGAGGGTCCCAGACACTGGAACCATACTCTAGTTGGTACCAGAGACTTATATGCCCTGTCGTTTACATCCTTACTACAACCCCTAAACATCCTCATAATCATGTGCAGAGATATGTACTCTTTATTTACAGTCCCACTTATGTCATTAAGCCAATGATCTTTCCTTATATTAACACCTTGATACCTACAGTGATCCCCATAATGAACTTTCACCCCATCAACGCAGTAATTAAAACTGAGAGGAATTTTTTACAGAACGAGTTGAGTAGTTGGTACAGATCATGTTGTTCTGAGTTTGCATTCGAAAGATGGTGGGTTCGAACACAACGGGCGGGAGCCCAGAAGATGATTTTCAGTGGCTTTTCATTTTCTTAATAGACAAATGAAGAAGTGAACCTTAACTAGGGCAATGATTGTTTCATTCTCAGTCATTAGCTTTTCTCATACGATCATCGTGGAGAACCTATTGCGCAACATCGAACACTAGCAAGAAATAAATAATCCTGTTATCGCTTCCGCAATAGGCAAGTACAGTACAGAGCCACGGAGTTCTCCATAGGTGGAAGTTTTGTTTTTAAATTTCTCGACTTCTTTCTAAGGAAATCGCACTCACGCCCAGCTATGAATGAAGGACGCCTTCGGGTTTGCGGCCCCAACGAGAAGTGAGTTCACATTCGTAAGTGCAGTGTAAGAAGTGTTCTATTTCTCCAAGTGAAAAACTAACCTGTCTACTTACAGTATTACTATGAAAGCAGTACGCAGTATTCGTAAACAATTAACAGCCGGACCAACTGTGTACTAGCTTATGTGTCAACCAATGGGATGCCACGTAAATCTAATTAAGACGGTAATACATATTATGTATCAGTATATCATAATAACATACGCGTTCTTCAGAAATCAAATCAAATCAAATAGTTTAATACACATTTTCAATAGCTTCTCCACCAAAATCAGTAGCCACAAAATGTCACAAACTGATGACGTAGTATGAAGACTATCTGCTCAATACAGAGTTAAGGCTAGACGTGGCGTTCGTTCATCGAAGTGGGTGAAGATCAAAGGTGGACTGTGAATATTGATCCTATCGTCGGTGTTCACAAAAAAGAAACAAGAGAAAATCTGTTTAGTATTAGGCCTATATTCGTTTAATCTCTATTCACTTATTTGTTGTTTTTCACTTAGCTGTCTATTGTAGACTATGTCGTATTGTAACATGCTTCTTACCTCATTATGCTTTCAAAATTAGGAATTAAAAACCTACTGTTCACAAATGTAAGGAAATCCGAACATTGTTGTGATTGTGGTGGCAATTGAAAGAAGGTATTTATAGACGCCAATATTAAAACAAATCTAAACCAACGTAACACTTAAACAGAACCTGCTTTTCACAAAGGATTTGTTGTGCAGTTGACCACTTTCCAATGAAGTCTATTTTAACGACGTATATTACAAAATAATTTGCAAAGTGCACAATATCATTTTACAATTATTTGAAATCACCAAATCAACTATCTCTCTATTCTGCAATTAAACTTTCCAGGATATCGCAGTATGTTTTTGTTTGGATTCAGAAACGTTCGAAAGTGAATTGAGGCACGGAAGATGATGGATTCCGAAACGTTCGAAAGTGAATTGAGGCATGGAAGATGATGAACCTGGTTGAGCCAGAAGGGACATGTTGTGACGTCTAATTTCCGCTTTCCTGTGTTCAGGGACAAATCTCAAAAGACCGCATTTTGTCACCACTGACCAAGATGGATCATTTGATATTTGCTGCGTGTATTAAAATCCATGTAAAAGCTATATGACGGAAAGATCGAAAAGATTATAGAGCTGAGAATTTGTTGGTATGGGTATGTTAAAAGAGTACAACCAACATTCGTGGAAGGCCAAAGCAGTGGTGGATGGACTCTATTCACAGCGATACGTCGACAACAAGTCCGCCGTCCTCAGACGTGAATGACAGATAAAGTGAGTGGAGACAGCATACAAGAAGAGCAGGCTCTAAATGAGGCAACTGATAAGGAGAAAATAATAATAATAATAATAATAATAATAATAATAATAATAATAATAATAATAATAATAATAATAATAATTAATAATAATAATTCCTTTTTACAAGTTGCTTTACGTTGCAACCGACACAAATAGGTCTTATGGTGACGATGGGGCAGAAAAGATATGGGAGTGGGAAGGAAGCAGCCGTAGCCTTCATTAAGGTACAGCCCCGGAATTAGAAGAAGAAGAGCCATATAATAGACATTTAATTTCTGTGTTGTTTGAATCTGGGTATACTGATATCAGTATTACTTAACCGGTATCTTTCCTCGTATTATCTCTACCTGTTTACCAAATTAGGAACCGTTTTGAAATGGAGTTTGTGAAATATCAAGTCAAAACTTAAGACTTCGATTGAGCATATAGGGGAAGAACTGGCTTCAGTATGAAGACTGGGCGTTATATGTCCTACACAAGGGCTCCCTCAGGATTCTCTGTTACAAATAGAAGAGCATAGAACACATACAATGAGTAATACTGCACGAATAGCTAACTGACGAGTGGTACAAGAACAGTTTGTCCAGTCTAGTGTCGAAGATCTGTTGACTATCGGATCATCATTATGATAAACATCCTTGTATAAAAGAAGGAGTGCGAGGCATTGTTTTAGACATTGAAATGGCCTGGCCCAGATCTCTGATATGAAAAATCGCATGTCACATTTGGGATGAATTAGGACGTTGCTTTTGCTCCAGACTCCAAGGATATACATCACGAACTGCTCTGTCTAACTCTTCATGAAGAATGGTGTGATATTTCTCCATGTTACTTCACAGTTCCCACAGTAGAGATAATAATAAATAATAATGTTATTAGCTTTAAGTACCACTAACTACTTCTACGACTTTTAGAAACGCCGAGATGCTGAAATTTAGTCCCGCAGGAGTTATTTCAAGTGCCAGTAATTTTAACGACACGAGGCTGACGTATTTAAGCACCTTCAAATACCACCGGACTGAGCCAGGATCGAACCTGCCAAGTTGTGGTCAGATGCCCAGCTCCTCAACCGCTTGAGCCACTCAGCTCGGCACAGTAGAGGCAGAGCTATAATAAAGACTAAGGGGACCTGAGTCTCTCCATTGCTGACAAGTGTGTCACCGGGTCAAACTGATTACGTTTCAGGAAGGTGGTCAGGTACATTTGCTCAGTTAGTGCACATTACAGTACTTAAGATATATTACAGTAGCTCTGTAGAATGTAATGTAGAACAGGAAAATGCAGATCAACGTCCCCTTGACGTAAACTCAATATTTTTAACCCAATACACGGTCACTCTAACCGACAGACATTCTCAACTTGAACAACGCCTGAGTTATATGAACAGGACGAATACAGACGAATAGACAGTTGCAGTGCGAAAGGTGGATGGTCTGCTACGGCATAGTATTGCATAATGCGTTCTTGTACTTCAAATTTTTCTCTCTCACTTCCGGTATAATTTTTCGAACGACTGGTTCGCTTTCTATCGACCATTGTGCAGATCCATTATGAGTAAGTCCCGAACACCCAAACTTTTTGAAATTGAGGACCTCCTCATGAAGATTAAGTTTAGGTTTAAATGAAACATTTCTTCAATAGAGGATATTCTTTTTCGAGCAAGTATTTCTCTGTCACCTTATTTTTATGATTCCCTTTTTTACTTTTATTTTTATATTCTTTATTCCCATGTTTATTGTTATATTTAATATTTTTTATTCTACCCTATACAGCAAAACAAACCAAAATGGAATGTTATTTAATAGCGTTGGTACAGCATGTGTTAAATCTGTGTACTATCACGTTTCTGAAGATTATTGAACAAAGGTTGCTGTAAAGACACAAAAAATGACGTTATCTACCTTGTTCCTCAATTCGGGAATATTTATAGGTGGTTGTTCTGTCTTGAAAACTGATTCCTTGAATATGCCCTATATGTAGGTATCTGGACTGTGAGATCCGGGAACAGGAATGGTATGACAATGGAGTTCGACGAAATTAGGGGATCTCCAAAATGTCCTTGCAGAAGAGTGACTCTCCGCGGTGTGTAGACTTTAGCTCGATCTTGCTGCATCCATTGCCCTTGAAGGGGTAAGCTTTTAGTGCGATAAAAACCGCAAGGATCCCGCAAGGATGGGGCAATAATGAAGTTTCTGTGGACTAACTGGTTCATTGTTTTTGGATTCCGTGAAATATCTTTGTCGAAATAATGGCCCAGAAATCCATTAGCGGACATGGCGCACCAAATTGTAACTCGGGCACTGTGTAGTGGTTTCTGTATAACGACATCAAGCTGTTCAAATCCTAAAAAATACCGAGTTGTTTTTGGCTGATGTAGCCATCAAGATAAATATGGCTTTCATGTGAAAACCGTATGTTGCAGAAGAAATCTGGATCATAATACTACATGGATAACACTCGGCTGCAATACTGTAATCGGGCTCGCTCACTCACCCTTTTCTATTAGACGCTGAGCAACTTGAATGCGGTAGGCAAATTCATCCAGCTTTCTAAAACTGCGAGCTTCAATGTGTCCGTCCTAGACTACGCTTTGGGGACTGTAACACCCGTTGGAGAAGTCGCCCAAGATTCTCGTTTGTGGCGACGTTTCCTCGGCGTCCTGTTGCCCTTTTTCGCGAACATAAGACTGCTCCCATATGACAGAACTTGTCAACGACAATTAAGGTTGTTCTGTTATTTGGTGCCTCCTGATTAAAACGCTCCTGGTACTGATCTTAAACATGAAGCAAACTCGGCCCATTCTGTATCACCGGAGATAATGTTCCACGGTAAACATCTGAGAACGATAATTTCAGAAATCTATACAAAATTGAATTAACCATAATATGTCAAACTATTAAAATATACCAATAAATACATATTTCGCTGCTAGGGAAATCTGGTCAGGAGATGAGAAGCATTGCATTGCAGTATAACGCAATTATTACTTTCTTTCCTATTATATATATTTTTTTATCCTGATTTTTATTTTATATTTAATAATAATAATAATAATAATAATAATAATAATAATAATAATAATAATAATAATAATAATAATAATAATAATAATAATAATAATAATAATAATATTGGCTTTACGTACCAATAACTAATTCTAAGGATTTTGGAGACGTCAAGTGCCGGAATTTAGTCCCGCAGAAGTTATCTTACGTGCCAGTGAATCTACCGACACGAGGCTGACGTATTTGAGCACCATCAAATACCACCGGACTGAGCCAGGATCGAACCTGATCAGAAGGCCAGCGCCTCAAGCGTCTTAGCAACTCAGCCCGGCTCTTTGCTATTTTAATATCGCTTTAACTTAGATAGGTTTCCGACGAAAATAGGATGGGAAAGGGCTATGATTGGAAAGCAAGCTACCGTGTTATTCTTTAGGATAGACCCGCAAGATTTGTCTGACTTGAAAGTGGGAAACTACGGAAATAATTCTTCAGGGCTGCGGACGATCGGGTTTGAATCCACCAACTTCCGAATGCAAGTTTACTGTTACAGGGCCTGTAACACACAGCTAACTTATTCTTATCCTTGTTCTAGTATAGGTTAGAAATTAGTAACAAAATCGACGTCATTATTCGTCTTGAATTATGGTATTCTGGTGAGTACAATTTCCACTATACGTATTTCTAAGAATTTAAACCTAGAAACGAACAAAATTCCCTCAGTTTCTGGGGTAGTAACACTCCGGAGAATGTGAGCATGAACAATAAGCGCAGTGAAGGGAGACAGCAGAACAATACCGAACAGCTCGCTTGAAGAGCGTTCACAAGTCTTTTCTTTATCTGAAATATGCTAATCTTTTCTTTTCGGCCAAGGCGTACTTGGTCAGTATGAGATAGACTAATGTATATAATTCTTGGTCATATGAATGCTATTTATTTATTTATTTATTTATTTATTTAATTACTTGAGTCAGAAGCTATACAAATTTTTACATGATATAATTGTGTAAAATAATGGAATACAAGACGACGGTGGCTAGACTCAGTTTCCAACGATTTAAGGATAAGAGATGTAGAACTAAATGAGGCCACAGCACTAGTTGCAAATAGAGGATTGTGGCGATGTTTAGTAAGTTCACAGAGGCTTGCAGACTGAACGCTGAAAGACATAACGGTCTATGATGATGTATGTATTATCGGCACACTTTTTCTGGATAGATTTACATCCTAGTCCTGAATCGGTAGACCTCGGCAATCTTAGAGATTCGTATTGGCAACGTTTGAAACACAAACTATGAATCGCATATGCATCGCTGTGTGACATGTGGCGTACACTTTACGTAGTAGTACTGTTGTTGTTTACACAGCAAAGCCAAACGAAATATTTTATGCCACCGAAGCTGATAATTATAATTATCATTGTTGCCAGATGAAGCTTCCTACGGCGGGGTTCGAACACACTACCTTGCGAATACTGACATCTATATTTTCCTGTTTCCTTTTGCTTTGTAATAAGCAAGCAAGCGAGCAAGCAAGCAAGCAAGCGTGATCATAACCATAGGGCCTTCAATTTTACATGAAATCCACGTACATTGGCCAGGATTTAAACCACAGGTGGCTTGGTGAGAAGCCAGTGACAATGTCACTCGGCTAACAGGACCTCCTCCATTGCCTTGACCAGGTACCTGACAAAATCAATACTCTGAAGATTGTTGTCAGACGTGTAGTAATTTAATATTTCTTCTAGCAATCAAGTGTGTAACCTATCTTGAGACGGGAAACGACCCACAGTTACCTATGAATGAATTCATGCAGCAAGGAGGAGATTTATGAGACATGAATTATACTCCCTGGTGTACAGACATCTGTGAGGTAAGCTTTTCACACCACGCTCCTTTGAATACTGTATTATTGTTACGTAATTATACCCTTTTTATCTGATGTTACCGTCGATGCCACCAATAATCACGTTATATTCCTAGAAACAGTTATAAGAAATAAAAGTGTGTTACCTGATAATTGAAACGTTCCGCTAATATTCCCAGCTCAGCATGACTGCTGCTATTTATGCTGACCAATTTTTAGGCTCCATTAAATTACTCGATATTTGCAGTGTTTATGATGGTGTGATAATGAATTAAAAGGACATAAATTCTCACTTTTAATCATGCTTTATTTGATGCAAATAATGCGATGTAATGAGACCTCATTAGCCAATTGATGTGTGCACGAATCCTGGAGGGGACTGGTTCGAACACTTTTAGCGTTTCATCAGGGACAGTCCTGGCAGTATCTTTTTCCTTTCTTTAAGTTAATAAACCTCGGAGATCAGATGTCTATGATAGAATTAATGAACTGAATTACCTCTAATCATTCTCCTTTTTTCTTTGTCTCTTCAGACTGTGGTAAGATAGTCAGTCAAGAGTTCAAACCAAGTTATACAGTCAGCTATGAGCTAAATGTAGGTAAGAATCTCTTTGTTTTATAATTATATCTATAAATCTCAAATGAGTAAATGAGTAAATTTAGTAAACTAATCCGTCAGCTATCTAGTAGACTATTATGCACCAATTTTTTCGTATTATGGTATTAAATTTTCTGGATAACTAACGAGCCACCCAATTTATAGTTTTACTAATTTGATAGGATATAAGGCATTTAATTTGTACAAGATTGCATGATAGATGATAGTTTAAAGGAAGGGTTAACACGAGTTCTCAATTAATTATATATGTATGAAAGAGTAGGCCTACATAGGAAAAAAGCAGGAAAATATCCGGTATTTTATATCTTGTACAATTATGTCGGAAATATTTACATTTTGTGTCTTCCGTTTAATTAGTAGCGTCGTAACTTAGATGATTTTTAAAATGATGTGAGAAACGCAATGAGAGATTTGTAAATGATATGTCTTGAAAATTAGACTGAGTTGAAGGGTAGTAAAGTTGAGGTAAGGGGCAAAAGATCCACATGGGTCGACGCCCCGAACAAATAGCATTTTAAAAAAAAGTTGAGGTATGGGCATGGAACGATGAAGTGCGACATGATTGACCGTCCTCTTTACCAAGCCTTCTCGGCAACCTTTTGTGTGTGGAAACCATTGGTATCACGGAGCTCATACCTCACGTATTAGGTACTCCTGCTTGCAGTTATAGATTTGGTCGTTTGTTGTTTGGCTGACCAGAACTGCACTGAATTAGCACTCAAATTTGTTTAGCTGGTTACATACCTCTATTCGTATTTATTTTTACGAAAATGTATGGCTATACTGCTATCTGTTCTTAAGACTAAAACAATTTATTTTGCGAAACTCAAGCTGGAATAAGTGCCTTGACGTGCTTACACAGACACTGAATATGCAGAATGTATGAATGTCCCTGTGTGTATTCACTTGTCTAACGATGCGGGAATTATCGTGGGTAGGGTTGTAGGTACCTAGGCCGAGCAATCACTATCTTCTAATGAACTTCAGATTCACTGAATATTTCTCAAGAATCGCGATACTAATTTACCGAATCAAGTTTCGAAAGACAAACGTCTTCGCTCGAGTTCAAATCATTCACAATCATGGATAGCCTGCCCATATCACGCTAATAATTATATTCAGAAGGCCACTTATTTCACAAAGTCTAAGTATTGGCCAAGAATTGCTTGGTACTTAAATTATTTAGTTAAAATACGCTCTCCTTGGAGTAAACATTATGTCCGAACATTTCCGGCATACGAGCTTAAAGGGTTACGATTGAATTATTGTGATTGTAAGAATTGTGATTCTTCTAATTCGAGTTATTTATTGAGATTTATGTAGACATACTTCTCTCTTAAGAGAAATATTGTAATACTAACACTTTTAAATTCTTAAGAAAAAGTATTAATGCTGTCTCTAGCTCAACTAATTTTCTGACGCCAATGTTCATCATCTCACAAACATATCACATCAGACGCGCCGACTACGGGTAATTATTGGGGTTGGGGCCTTGCGAGTGGGGGGGGGGGGATATTCGAAAGGATGGGCAAGGAAGAGGGAAGGAAGCGGCCGTGGCGTTTGTTAAGTCAGGCACCAACCCGGCATTTGGCTGGAGGAGAAGTGGGAAACGACGGAAAACTATTTCGAGGATGGCTGAGGTGGGAATCGAACCCCCTATACTCAGTTGACCTTCCGAGGCTGAGTGTAACCTGTTACAGTCCTCGTACCGTTTTTCAAATTTCGTGGCAGAGCCTGGAATCGAACCCACGCTTCCGGGGTTAACAACTAATCACAATAACAGCTACACCAATAAGGAGGACCTAGTACTATTTATGAAGTACCGGTATACACTACCTGGCACATTGGAACATTACCGACGTAAGTGCGTAGATCAACTGTCAATTCTCACATTATGAAACTATGGTATACAGCTGTGGGAACACCACGGAATGCGGAAATAAATTTTAATTTCTAGAGGTTTGAAAAACTCTCTGTATAAGCAGCTCTTACAAAATTCTAAAAAATACGCAGATACAATATTGCTCATCTCCTATAGATAGCAACACACTGGCTTCCCGGCAAAGCGATCGTGGTTTGTATCTCGAAAAACTCATGTGGGATTTTTGAAACGAAATATCATTTCCTTTCATCAGGCCCCATGTCCGTGATTACGATATCAACCATGACGTATATCTGCAGGATTGATAGCTATATTCACTTCCGTATAATGCAAAAAGGGGGTTATTAGTTTGCACATGCAAAATAATCATAAGGTAATTTTAGAAGATCTAGGTTATTTTCTCAGATACTGTATAGTTATTATACATATAAATGTAAGCGTGTTCGTAATGATCTATACTAAAGCCAATGAGACGAAATGAAGTGTTTTTCTTTACCACGATCGCTTTGCCGAGAAGCCAGTGAGTTACTATCTATAGGAGATACTCTAAACTCCCACTTTAAATTTATAGAAACTTATGAATAGGTGCCGGCCCCGTGGTATAGCGGTAGCGTGCTTGCCTCTTACCCGGAGGCCCCGGGTTCGATTCCCGGCTAGGTCAGGGATTTTTACCTGGACCTGAGGGCTGGTTCGAGGTCCACTCAGCCTACGTGATTAAAATTGAGGAGCTATCTGACGGTAAGATAACGACCCCAGTCTAGAAAGTCAAGAATAACGGCCGAGGGGATTCGTCGTGCTGACCACACGACACCTCGCAATCTGAAGGCCTTCGGGCTGAACAGCGGTCGCTTGGTAGGCCAAGGCCCTTCATTGGCTGTAGTGCCATGGGGTTTGGTTTGGTTTATGGATAGGTAATTCTACCTTTTGGTAATCAGTTGTTAGGTAGCATGATTGCGTATTTATTGATGTCAAAATGTTGCCACAAGTACGGAACATCAGTTTCTACTAATCAGTTCGTATTAGGCCTATGTCTTATTTTACAATTAACCTCAACAAATTTGGTGGTGTGTAAAGATACGGCAATTTTGTTCAAGCAAAGGGCACAATTTCTTCAAAAATATATGTCAGAAAATTAATCTTGAAATTGTTCTCGAAGATACTAAGCAAGAACGTAACAGACGGAATGGAGCTCAATGGAACTAATGCATTCTGAGACGTCCAGGAGTTCGTAAGAATGCATCCGGTGAGGGATAAGCGATGCACGAAGCAGAAAGGAGGGATTATGCATTGATTATTACAGTAGGCTATATGATGAAAGGCAGAATCGTTGTGGAAAAATAAAATGATCGGTTCAAGATTAAAGGGAGGGAAGAACGTTTTAATAGAAGTTAGCTCGAATATAAAAACAATTATTGTTGCACATTTTATGCTTCGTTGTTCGCATGATTAAATAAATGGTACAGATGCAATATTGTGTATATTACAGTAAATTATTTTTTCCTTATAATCCGTTTACCCTCCAGGGTTGGTTTTTCCCTCGGACTCAGCGAGGTATCCCACCTCGACCGCTTAAGGGCAGTGTCCTGGAGCGTGAGACTTTGGGTCGGCGGGTTAAAACTAAGGAAGAGAACCAGTACCTCGCTCAGGCAACCTCACCTGATATGCTGAACGGGGACCTTATGGGGGGGGGGGGATGCGAACATTGGAAGGGAAAGACGAGGAAGAGGGAAGAATGTGGCCGTGGCCTTAAGTTAGGTACCATCTCGGCATTTGTCTGGAGGGGATGTGAGAAACCACGGAACCCACTTTGAGAATGGCTGATGTGGGAATCGAACCCCACCTCTACTCAGTTTACCTCCACTCAGGCTAAGCGGACCCCGTTTCTTGTACCACTTTTCAAATTTCTTGGCAGAGCCAGGAATCGAACCCGGGCCTCCGGGGATGGCAGCTAATCACACTAACCACTACACCACAGAGACGGACTACATTAAATTCACTGCCTTTAAATTTCAGTTGCCTGGATATTGCTGGTAATCGTGTTGTGTGGCAGATGCATAGTTTTGAATGTCTATCCTTTACCTTCTATTGACAAATGCCGTTGATTGTCGTAAGCTTTCATTTATGCTTCTTTGTATGTAAAACTAAGGATTGAGACGACTTGACTAGAATTCAGTGTACGTTCGCAATGAATCTATACTCAAGAAATACATACTGCAGAAACTGTCTCATTTGTACACATTCCTGAGAACATTTTCATTCTCGAATATTCAAATATAATTTGAAATATTAGAAGTAAACATATTAGATGTTTGCCATAAAATTCATTAGTCATATTCTAGCACAAGCAAAAGAGGAGGCTATCAGTTCAGGTCACCTTGTACTGAAGTAAACTACGTTTCAGAATGATTTCTTGCTTTGAATGAGGTGTGAGTCGGGTGCTTTAAAACACAGTCCAACCGAGCAAGTGGCTGAGCGATTTGGATCACGTAGCTGTTAGTGGCGTGTGTTGTTCGAACTTGAGACAGGTACCCAGGTGGGAGTAGCGTGCGCCTTTCTGCATATGCAACCGCTATCACGCATGAGTGGAGCGTGTAAGCTAAAATGCCCGAGTTTGCTCCAATTCGGGCGACAGAGCATGTTCGAAGTGAAGCTGGCTGACTAGGAAGGATGACCTTGCTTGCTTTACTGACGTTGCAAGCAATGTGGTTCATCCAGATATGAATAAGCCTTTGTTTACAAAGAGCAAAGGCCTGGAATTCGAAGATGTAAAAGGGTGATGGAACGGCTGAATTATGAGTCGGTGGATGCAGAGTGGGTCTCGGCCCACAAGTGGCCATGGCTGGTCCGTGGTCTAACAGCTCTGCACTCCGACAGGCCAACCGAGCAGAGGGTTGTGACCACAACTCTACCGTGGCTCTACGCCTCTGTATTCGGGAGACAGCTAGGTGCTTGTCCCCACCGTCGGCTGTCCTGAGAATGGTTTTCTGTGTTTTCCATTCTTCTGCACTAAAGCGAATGCCAGGACAGCTCCTAATATATGCCACGGCCGCCAATCCTCTCACCTTCTCCGCGCATCTCCTTCTCCGATACAAATCTCCTGGCCTGAGAGACGGCTTCATCGTCTAGGGAGGAATGAACATATTTAATAGTAGTAGTAGTAGTAGTAGTAGTAGTAGTGGGAGGTGGTGGAACTGAACCCATATCTGTTGATTAATTTATATTCACTGCTTTGAATTATACCCATAACGCTGTCTGTCGATTCACGTGACATGGTTAACTTCAGATCAAAACTAATGGTTAATTCAACTACTATTACTACAGATTCATGTCCATTAACGAGTCCACTATTATGGCAAAAGCGCAATGTTTCGAGAGATAAAGGTACGCGAGACAAACTTAGCCGAGTAGGGCTAAACAAGCCTAGAGGGAGGCGAGCACTTCTACCTATCACTGAGAGAGCAGATGGTGTAGGGAGTATCAAGGGGCAACATCGAACGAAGATGGCTCGCCTCGCCTCTGAGAAGTAACCTTCGGTCACGACCATACTCGACAAATATGAAGCGATCATAGAGAGTAATTTGCATGACTTTAGTAGCTATTAGCTATCACCTTGCATCGGGATAGTGGGATTGAATCACACTGTTGACAGCCCTGAAGATGGTTTCCCTATTTAACACCGGGCGAATGCTAGGGCTGTAGCTCAAGTACGGCCCCCATCAATTCCTTCTTACCCCTAGACTTTTCCTATCCCATCGTCGCCATAAGACATATCTACGTTAGTGCGACGTAAAACAATTGGTAAAAAGCTCACAGTCCAAAAGCCCCGGAAAATGTCGAAATTTAACCCTCAGGAAAATGCAGTCTTAAGTGTTTTTGAATGAGCAGTACTTGACAGAAAACAAATACTACTGTTTTATTGGCATCTTTTTTCAACAATAATAAATGAGTAAAAACAGAAGTCCACATAGGCTAAAAATCACATACATTCGACATACAATGCACACAAAAGGTAAATGTGTGTTTTAATCATGAAAAGGTAAGAGATTTTAAATATATGTCAATTAAAAGAATGGAAGCTAAAGAAATACAAATTTTGTCTCTAAAATCTTAACGCACAACATAATAATCTAGTTTTATCGTTGAATGACACCAATCAGAGTTATAAAAACGAAATTTAGCGTTTATTATAAGTATAGCAGCTAATCACGCTAACCACTACACCACCAATATTATTGAATATATCTCAGGATTTGTGGTAAAGTTGTTAGTCAATTCTCAACAGTGTGATACTTGTAAGAAAGCAGTTGTACAAAAATAAAATCCTTATCCATTTGTGTTTTTCAATAGTAGGCGTAATCTGTGTTCCTACGAATGATGCGGTTCATGTGCACACACTTACTGAGATGCATTTCAGAGAAAATACATGTAACGGTTTAACCTCAGTCACAAAAAGGAACATGGTTATGAGGGTATTTAGGGGTTTAGTAAGGATATAAAGGAGAGGGCATATAAGTCTCTGGTAGGACCCCAACTTTTTTTTTGCTAGGGGCTTTACGTCGCACCGACACAGTTAGGTCTTATGGCGACGATGGGATAGGAAAGGCCTAGGAGTTCGAAGGAAGCGGCCGTGGCCTTAATTAAGGTACAGCTCCAGCATTCGCCTGGTGTGAAAATGTGAAACAACGGAAAATTATCTTCAGGGCTGCCGATAGTGGGATTCGAACCTACTATCTCTCGGATGCAAGCTCACAGCCACGCGCCTCTACGCGCACGGCCAACTCGCCCGGTGGGGACCCCAACTAGAGTACGGTTCCAGTGTATAGGACCCTCACCAGGATTACTTGATTCAAGAACTGGAAAAAATCCAAAAACAAAAACAAAAACAAAAACAAAACAAAACAAAACAGCTCGATTTGTTCTGAGTGATTTCCGACAAAATAGTAGCATTACAAAAATGTTGCAAAGTTTGGGCTGGGAAGACTTGGGAGAAAGAAGACGAGCTGCTCGACTAAGTGGTATGTTCCGAGCTGTCCGTGGAGAGATGGCGTCGAAGTACATTAGTAGACGAATAAGTTTGAGCGGTGTCTTTAAAAGTAGGAGTAGGACATGAATATAAAGTTAAAATTCAAGTGGAAAAATTGGGGCACATTTTGTTTATAGGAAGGGGAGTTAGGTATTGGAATAATTTACCAAGGGAGATGTTCAATAAATTTCAAATTTCTTTGAAATCATTTTAGGAAAACAACAGATAGGGAATCTGCCACCTGGGCGACTACCCTAAATGCAGATCAGTATTGACTGATATTGATTGATAATAATAAAAGAGAAAGTGGAAGTCTTAAGACTTAAGTTTAAAATTTAAAAATCTTTGCGTAATTTCTAATTCTCACTTATAAAGGGAGTGTGCATACCAGCAGTCGATCCTTTGATGGAAATGTTCACCTCACTTTCGAATTTCAATTTATTTTCTGTTTCTCGATCGTTTAATTTTTCTTGCATCATGGTAGTGCGCAGGTAAGTTTTAAATCTTCTCAAGGAGGAAAAAGAACATTCTGATGTATATATAAAAACAGGTAGGCCTATAGTTAAAACAATCTTTAGCAAACTACCTCTGGAATCAATTACCATTTATGAAGTTTGGCATGAATCAGACCTGATTAATAAATTAAAATAGCCATATAAATCACTGGTGATAGAGAATAAAGAAAACAAAATATTTTTATTGAGATTTTGACATCCACCCCCTCCCCCACACCAGTTGGTATTGTAGTGACAAAAATACCTTGGTATCGCTAGAGTTGCTGGGTTAAGAACTATGATGAAAAATTCACCCTTTTTTCTTTCTTTTCTTCTGTTATTCTCTTTTTTAAACATTTCTTCTTCCTATTTGTGGGAGTTGCAGGACACCCGCACAAACATTTTAGGGGGTGCTTGAGTGCCGTAACATCCCCGGAATCGGCGCCCCTGCTTAATACTCATCTCAGTTCACTCATCACTGAAATTATGCTTGTTCGTTTGTTTAAATGTGACATATCAGAGCTAGTTTTTGCAGGGAATTAAGTCATAGCGTCCTAGTACGTTCTGTCTTATGTCAGGTCATACAAACAGCGTTCAGAAAATATCGTCGTTTAGGTCCTTGGTATTACAGATAAAGAAATTAGACTTCCTACTAACTCCAATATTTCAAGATTCTGCCATAGAGAGCTAGCGATTAATGAGAAAACAGTTGTGTTAAAATACTAATAGTCACGACTGGCGTAATGAAATGACATTAAATGAAATAAAATGAAGGCCGATTACTTAGCTGAATGATCATCGAAGCAGTCTTCTGTTCAGAGGGTCCCGTGTTCGATTGCGGGTCGCGCCGAGATTTTAGCTGCGTCTTATTATTTCCTCCGGCTCGGGGAATCGCCGTTCGTGTTCACCTTTGTACACACCACTTTATGTGCACCCACCCCATCAAACTGTTGACCACCACAAAGACACGAAAAATTAATACATCCCTCCACGTAAGGTTTACGTCAGGAAGGGCATCCGGCCGAATCCACTTATAGTTCCGACTTCAAATAATTAGGGAATCGGTACGAAGAAGATGAAGCAGAAGAAGAAAAGTGGGAGGGACAGGAAGAATTGGTGAAGAGTCAATGTCAAAACAGCTTGTAGAGTATGTTTGGAAATCTGTTTACCACGACAAGTTTCAGAATTCAAAGTGAGGTGCCCCAGATCTGGACTTCTGAGATCTCCTTGAATGGAGTTTTTAAGTAGTATACCATTTCTTCCGAAAATCCATGATGTTATTTCTTGAATGTCCTAAGATATTGTTTATAGGCTATATAATTCCCGCATTACACAAGTCCGGCTCCTTTGCTGAATGACCCGCATCTCGGGCCTTCGTTGCAGAAGATTAGCCGCGTCTAGCTAATTCCTATGGCTTGAGTGTTTGTTTTAACGCATGCAGGATGGCCGGAAGCAACGTGAAGCAAATATTCTATATGAGCGTTAGAGCTTAGGTCATACTGATAAATAATTTGAAAAAGTCACGTCGATATCTCGCTCCGTTGTTATTTTATCAACTGCTGAATTTAGCCAATCAGATGGCTTCGCGGGTGAATTCAAATGGGGTGTACGAGGCGGTGTTGCTAAACCTGCACGTTGCTTGGTCGGGCTTGAGAACCATGCCGAGAAGTGAGCATCAAACACTAACACACCGTGGGTTTCAGTCAATGACACCGTAGCGTGCTTGCTATGGACCGAGCCTATCAGCAGGGAGGTCCTTGTTCAAGTCCCTCTCCTGGAGAAGTTTATTTCTTCTCTTGGCGCTCTCAAGCCGGTCATAAGCCACGTGCAGATTTAGCAACACTACCTTGCAAACCCTATTTCAAATCGCCCACAAAGCGATCTGATTGGCTAACATCAGTAGCTAATAAAATGATAACGGCGCGAGATATCGACGTAATTTTTTTAAATTACCTATCAGTATGACCAACGTTCTAGCGCTAATTTACTCGATGCACGTTGTTTGCGACCACTCAGTGTATCTTCATATACACACAACACACCACACTACCAACCGTAAAAGAAACATGTAGGGCTGGCGTCAAGAAGGGCAGCCGGCTCTACAAGATTAAATCCTCTTATCGCACCCCGTCCGCCTCTGTGGTGTAATGGTTAGCGTGATTAGCTGCCACCCCCGGAGGCCCGGGTGCAATTCCCGGCTCTGCCACGAAATTTGAAAATTGGTACGAGGGCTGGAACGAGGTCCACTCAGCCTCGGGAGGTCAACTGAGTAGAGGTGGGTTTGATTTCCACCTCAGCCATCCTCGAAGTGGTTTTCCGTGGTTTCCCACTTCTCCTCCGGGCAAATGCCGGTATGGTACCTAACTTAAGGCCACGGCCGCTTCCTCCCCTCTTCCTTGCCTGTCCCTTCCAATCTTCCCATCCCCCCGCAAGGCCCCTGTTCAGCATACCAGGTGAGACCGCCTGGGCGAGGTACTGGTCATTCTTCCCAGTTGTATCCCCGACCCAAAGTATGAAACTACAGGACACTGCCCTTGAGGCGGTAGAGGTGGGATCCCTCGCTCAGTCCGAGGGAAAACCAGACCCTGGAGGGTAAACAGATTAAGAATAAGAAGGAGAAGAAGAAGAAGAAGTAGAAGAAGAGCAAAAGAAGCCCACACGTGCTACTTCTGAGATAACTGTATTGCAATATTTAACATTTTCTAGTAAATTCAGTTTAAATTCAGTTTTTTAATTTATATATTTTAAAATATTTTAAATATATCTTTACATTTTTACATAACAATTATCTATATCATTCGTGGCCCTCTATTCCTCAAGGTGTGTTACGTAACACAGCTCTCACTCGCAAACCCGCTAGGGTATGGGAAAAAATGACCGAACAGGAAGGAAAAGAAGAAGACAAGTATTCTCGTATTACATAAGCCACACTTGACTTGCTTCACACACGCTTGGTACGCATGGTCCTTACTGTCACATTCGACAATAGGTAGTAAGTTGTACTTTACACGGGGTGTTCAAAAATATGTGAAATTTATCGGAGGGTGGATAGTACACCACAAAACAACACAAAATGTCACTATGAATGTATGTTCTACGGTCGATTGTTTTCGAGTTATAGACTTCCCAACTTTGTACAGGAAGAATTGGTAATAGCCTTATCTGGCAGACCACACGTCGAATAACTGTCACCATGTTGGTGTACCAGTAGGGATACTGTATTTTAATACAAGAGGTCCTCAAAATGCCCACCATGCACCTGAATACACCACAGAATGCTCCGCCTCGCTGGTTGTCGGACACTCGAGGCATTGCAGGTATTCGACGGAAACTTTGTTCCACACTATGACGAAGTACATGCCTGACTACAAACCTAATCCAAAATATGAACTCTCTCCACATTCCAGCTAATAGCTAGAACAGTCTTAAGGGGAGTCGGAAAGCCCTATCTTGATAATGCTAATTTGACAGAAAAGATGCCCCGTTATCTCAGGAAGTATTACGTTTAGAGCTTTGATATTTCTTCTACTTATATTTACACCCTTTCCATAAGTACTGAACCAGGATGGAATGGTTGGATAAGACGATGGTAAGGTTATGAATTTGCTTAATAAGTTCAATTTTTTTTACAAAAAAGTCATTAAAGTATATGTAAATCAGAAACTATACATGTGAAGTGCTTTTACATGGTTCAGTAGCTGTATCATTGCACAAGATGACTCTCTGCATACAATGAACTGCCTATCCAGTGTAATTTTTGAGATAAGGGGTCAAACATGTAAAAAGAAAGTGATTTTTCAGAATATGATTTTACAGTAAAACAGAATGTTCACGCACGCATTTAACCACAACAGTGCCTAAAATGCAACTCTATTTAATCGAAACTATTGAAATGTTTGTTATGCCAGTGCCGGAAACCTCTGCGCATAACATTCAGGAATAGAACAGTGAAAACCACAGCCTGCTAGATTAAAGGGTTCCATATATTTATATTTTCAAAAAGAAACATGTCTAAGTTGCCCAATTTGACACATATGCATTGATATTTTAAAATATTTCTTTAAAACACTTCCATGTGTCATATTAAAATAAATTATACATCATTTTAATCAGCAGAGTCCAAATAATTGAATGAGGCAAAATTTTAGAAAAGTCATTTTTAAATTTTTTTGGTTTCTGACACCTTTTAACTAGTAAACGATCGACCGTAGGGCGTATGTTCCTAGGGACTGTCTGTGTTGTTTTGCGGTGTACTATCCTCCCCCTGATATCTTCTCACATATTTGAGAACAACTTGTATAATAGTGTTTGCTTGACAAGTCGATCAAGAAAGATAGACACAATCACTCAGTAAGGACGCGATAACTTAATATAATTCTCTGCTAAAACTAGGTCTGATATGTCACGTTTAAACACACGAACACGCAAAAGTCATATTTCAACATCTTCTTTTTCTCTCTTCTCCTTCCTCTTCTCTTCTGGTCTTCGTCACCTGGGGATTTAAAAAAGCAGCAGACAATGGAGTGTAGGTGTGAGGCTGAAGACGGGCAATAACGCGCCCTAATCCACCTCCATATGTTTCCTGCTCTGTCTTCCTGTCTCACTGACTGATGTGGAAATCAATTATTAATTCGAATCTGGCTGTTGCGAGTGAGGTAGCAAGCGAGCCAGTCAACCAACCAAGTGAAATGACACACAATGGCAAGGCCCACGTTACAATGTACTTCCAGCCTGGTTTTGTTTTTATTCCCGTACGTACCGTACGAACTCACCAACGTACGTCTCCCTTGCACATAATAAGTTTGACATCGACTCTCCCTCGCGCCTTCAACCCCCCTTCCCCACCTCCACACCCACACTCCTCATTCTCCTCTTCCGCCTTCTCCCATCTACTCTATTTTAATTATCCGGCATTTGCCTTGCTGTGTAACATCGGCTCTGAAAAGCTCAGCTCAGTTTGGTGAGAGTGGGGGAATTAAAAACCCGGTGGTGCCGAACGAAACGAGACGGGGAGGAAAAGAGGGGATGGAAAAAAAGCTGATCTGGAACTAAAATAAAGCAGAAGCCCCACCTATTCTTTCCCTATATGTGTCTGTTCTGGCAAAAGCTTGGTTTCATTACTGGGGAGGTATTATTTAGAAAACCACTGCACGGGAGTGAGTGAGTGAGAGAGGGATATATAAGCGTTGAGGTTGGTACTACTGGAATGTATTATTCTGCTCCTACTGTCTAGTGTTTGCTATTCAATGTGCAAAGCATCATTGTTAAGCGTCGAAGCGAAATCTGGAGAGCGTACCTAGTGAGGGGGGAGGGGGAAATGGGGGGGCAAGGATTGTCTCCACGCGTCTCCCACCGACCCCCTTCCCCCTCCCCCCTTCGCGCGCTCGTCGCGACGCTTTCATCCGACCATGAGTACATAACTATTGATCTCAAGTCTTACGAGACGAACGACTTCACAATGATGACAGCGTCCATATCGCATCGCATCACATCATATAATTATGATGATGTTAGTTTTAAATGAAATTCAGTTGCCATCAACTGCGAAAATAACACCTCTAGCTTTGTTCGAACTCAGTACGATATGCAAGGAGAGCAACAAACGTGTGTTATTCGAAATCATCCCGTAAAGATGACGAGGACTTACTAATTGTTCCGTAATACAGCGGGTGACATAATTCGCTTTGCATGCCCTCTTCAGGCTCTTGTGAGAACCACATCAACGCGCGCTCGAGTATCTGAGCGACAGGAAACCCATGCATCATGTCTGTGCTGCGATGAAAAGAAAATACTATAACTGAGACTAGGACAAGAGAGGAAAAAAAAGTCATAAAGGATTACAGCTTTTTTTTTGAATTACACGAATCAAGTATCTGTGAACTTCATACTTTGTTTGCAGGCTCATGCTCAAGCGATGTTCTTTTTGTCGTCATTTTTATTACATTCTTCTGTCTGAAAAAATCTCTTTCATTTGTTTTTAGCGTAACAAGGACTTCGTCCTAGTTCGTGGCTGCGATTGTTACAAGGGGAGAAAATACTTACCCAACACGTTCCATCAGCGACTAAAAATACAAGCCTTTTGCTTCTCAAGTTTTTTTTTGTCCTCACTCTTTCTCGCTCACCCTCCATGAAACCCTTATTTTACCTCTCCAATTATAATATCCTGGGAACATCGTGTTATTTGCAAGTGCCGAGGCTGCACAAGGGAGATACACGAGTGCTCTGCCGAGAGAGATAGACATGTGCCTGCCAAAAAGTAATTTACATTCTGGAGAGGTTGGCGAGAAGCAAGCTCTCAACTTGTGACGTGGTGGTGCTGTCCAGCACAAGACACAGCCATCAACATCATCATCACTTAAATCGTCATTTCATTGAGCGAGATTGCAGTTTTAAGAGCTCGTTCAAGTACTGAGTGACGCATTCTTCCCTTCTCAACACCCCTTTTCTACACCCCATCTTATTCAAAGTTACCTCCCAGAAAAGTCAGTGGGACGCTTCCCTACACTCTCCTAAGTAAAGTTTGGAATTTTCTTAATTTATTTTCAATTACAATTACGAAGAAATGTCATGACAGCCTTTGAACCATTGATATCTAAGTAACAAAGAGAGGACATTAATTTGGCTAGTTGTTTTAACTTCTCACTAGCAAGTAGAAAGTTTGTGGTGGACAAGGATTGGGAAGGTAGTGGCCGTAGGGTTAATTAAGGTACAGTCCCAGGATTTTCCTGGAGAGAAAATTAGAAGCCATGGAAAACCATCTTCTGGACTGCCGGTAGTGGGATTCGAACCCACTGTCTCCCGTTTGAAAGCTCACAGGTACATGACCCGAAATGAGGACGGTGATTGAAGTTTCAAGTCAATGTTGGGTGTTACAAAAGAACAGTAGACTATATTAATTATCCTCGTAAAAAGTAAATGAATAATATATATATATATATATATATATGTATGTATATATTTACTTTGTCAACCTCCATTGGAGGTGAACTAATTGCGTCAGGATTTTCAAAATGTACAATAACAGTTAGGAACATTTCACATGTATGTGGTGAAAATATCATTAATTTATTTAGAATTGGAGCCCAGCTGTGTTAGTTTGAATTTTGGCCAGGCTAGGCTGCAAAATGACAGCAATTACCTACCTACCTTCTGTCCCTAACAGTCTGCCTTGAATGACAAGGTAATACGAATCATATATGATGGAGACGTTACAAAGGAATAAAAACAGACATTATATTTAGAAAGTTCTTGTCAGTAACGACATTATGCACTGAAAATGTGGTGCCTCAGGAGCCTAATGTAACCTCAGAGAACTATCGAAACTTTTCGTGAATGTCCTCCATGGATAGCTGGAAACGCTTCTATGCGTCGGAGAAGAGTCGAGGTATGGTATCGTGTGCTCCGACCATTAGTCCTATTACTTGTAAATCTCTTGAAGATGGATTTGTAATAGGGGATTGTGGGTTAGTAAATCTCTTTCTTCTCTACGTTTACTTCTTCTGGTTAGCCTTTGTGGCACCTTATTCCGCCGTTTTCTCCGTATCCTGGTGGGGTCACGGGTGGACTTGACTTTTTTTACGGCAGGATGACCTTTTGACGCCAACTCTATGTGGAGGGAGGTATTCACAATTGCACGTGTCTGTGGTGATTGGTAGTGTGTCTATAAATAGGTGATTATTGAGACAAACACAAACACCCTGTCCCCGAGGCAGAGGAATCAACCAGATGCATATAAAATCCCCGGTACGTTCGAAAATCGAACCAAGGACCCTTTGAATCGAAAGCCATGATGCTGACCATTCCATCAAAGAGCGAGGATAAATTAATGTGTGAATAAAACTGACAGCAGTGAACAGAAAGGTAAATATGATCTGTAGGAAAAGTGAAGTATTGGAAATTAGACTGATAATTACAAGGGACAATGACAAAATTATTCCCGTATTACATCAATAAATGAATATTCAAAAGGTGAATGACTCAAATTCTGTGGTTTTTATGTTGAAAACATTTCTTAGCAGACAAAGTAGGGGTCGCTATAGTACGAAAAACACCGGGCGAGTTGGCCGTGCGTGTAGAGGCGCGCGGCTGTAAGCTTTCATCCGGGAGATAGGATGAATCCCACTATCGGCAGCCCTGAAAATGGTTTTCCGTTGTTTCCCATTTTCACACCAGGAAAATGCTGGGGCTGTACCTTAATTAAGGCCACGGCCGCTTCCTTCCAACTCCTAGGCCTTTCCTATCCCATCGTCGCCATAAAACCTATCTGTGTCGGTGCGACGTAAAGCCCCTAGCAAAAGAAAAGTATGAAAAACGTAAGATCAAGCAATTTCGACCTCAATTCTGCCGAAAGTTGAAGGGCTAAAGGGCCCAGGAAGGTTTCAAATTATGACTCCTGGATAGCTCTATCAAATTAAAGAATTCGAAAATAATTTCCGGCCTAAATCCAGTTCCGGAGAAACAGCCTAAAATCGCATGTTTTCTCATTGATTCAAAGCTTACCTAAATTAAATTATTTCCATAATTCTTTATGTTACGTGTTCCTTGATTCAATATCCTCAGGTGTTTCTTGGTTTTTGAAACATGTCCACACTGAATGTAGTTATAAGGGCTTAAGTGAAACTCTGTATTGACTCACATTAGCGCTCGTAGTGGTGCTTAAGTGACACAACGCATTGACTCACGTTAGCGCTCATAGTGGTGCTTAAGTGACACAACGTATAGACTCACGTTAGCGCTCATAGTGGTGCTTAAGTGACACAACGCATTGACTCACATTAGCGCTCGTAGTGGTGCTTAAGTGAAACAACGCATTGACTCACGTTAGCGCTCGTAGTGGTGCTTAAGTGACACAACGCATTGACTCACGTTAGCGCTCGTAGTGGTGCTTAAGTGAAACAACGCATTGACTCACATTAGCGCTCGTAGTGGTACTTAAGTGGCACAACGCATTGACTCACATTAGCGCTCATAGTGGTGCTTAAATGACACAACGTATTGACTCTCATTAGCGCTCATAGTGGTGCTTAAATGACACAACGTATTGACTCTCATTAGCGCTCGTAGTGGTGCTTAAGTGACACAACGCATTGACTCACATTAGCGCTCGTAGTGGTGCTTAAATGACACAACGCATTGACTCACATTAGCGCTCGTAGTGGTACTTAAGTGGCACAACGCATTGACTCACATTAGCGCTCATAGTGGTGCTTAAATGACACAACGTATTGACTCTCATTAGCGCTCGGTGTGGTAGAAAAAGGCAAGCTGCTAATCTAATCGACTGGGTAACATGATTAAGAAAAGGATTATAATTTTTAGGAATAAATAATATATTCTCATAATTTATTATATTTTATTTACCTAAAATTCGTAGCTCATATCCCTAGGATGTTAACATCGAGTTTGCTTGCCTGCAGGACAAGAACTGTGGATTTTTTTGTTTATACCTGAGTTTTTTCAGATATTCGAATGGTTCTAAGTTACGGTATAGAATCAGGATGCTGTTTTCTTGTTTGGTGATAAATAACCGAATGTACACCAGTTAAGACTAACATTTAAGACCAATAAGAATGACAGTGAAATTAATTTTTTTGGTCATAATACTGGATTTTGGTAACTGGTCGCACAGCTAAAGTAAATACATTTTAATAAAAAAAATTATAATCATCAGAATAATATTTTTGTAAGCTGTTTTACGTCGCACTGACACAGATAGGTCTTATGGCGAGGATGGATAGGAAAGGGCTAGGAGTGGGAAGGTACCAGCCGTGGCCTTAATTAATGTACAGCCTCAGCATTTGCCTGGTGTGAAAATGGGAAATCACAGGATATCACATTCAGGGCTGTCGACAGTGGGGTTCGAACCCACGATCTCCCGGATGCAAGCTCACAGCTGCGCATTTCTAACCGCACGGTCAACTCGCCCCGTATAATAACAAAATAAATGCTGTATTATGTAAGGCTATAAAGAAACAGTGTGTATAGACAATTTCCATTGAAACCATCAGTTTGAAATAAAGCTACCTTGGGAATGAAGATGTGGTAACACATATTTCGATGGGTTCGTTGAAACACGTTTCATCTAAGAGAAGAACGTAAAACAATAATTACGGCTGTGGTATACAGTATAATATCCAAGCATGCCTATTTCAAGCAAGAATGGAAAATACCAAAAAAGTAATTAAGTGTGTGCCACCTGAACAATATCAATTTATAATCTGGTGCACTTCTGGCCATTGGCAGAGTAAGTTTGTTTTCATGTAGTTCTCATATTTATTCGACGTCATCATAAACTATTTTATTATAACTTATTGCATGGCAGCACTCTTCAATTTTCTACGCTTAATGTAAAATAAAATCATTGTATGTAACTAAATGTAATTAAACTACAAATGCTAAAACGAAATAAGTCAGAGATTTATTTATTTATTTATCGTGTCAGAAGTACAAAGTAAGAGAGACAAAAATTAAACCAAAAAATTTTAAACATTGGTTGACCAAAAATTGGCCACGACAAGCGCATTTGGAGTTGCTCTCATTAGATCTTTAATGGTACAAGTGGCTGGAGAAGATGGACACAGTAGAAGATGTTCGTTAGTCTGCTTAGTACCACACTTGCAGTAAACTGTCTCCACAGGAAGGCCCCATTTCTGTAGGTTGGTCTTGCATCTCGTGGTACTGGAGCGTAATCGATTGAGAGCCTTCCATGTTGTCCACTTTTCAGAATGTCCAGGAGGAAGTTCTTCCTTTGGAACCATCCATTCTCTCAAATGTTGACATTTTCCCCGCCACATTGAGATTCTTGCTTGTTGTGGAGTTCCTTTAAGAGCTTCAGTGGTTGTCAAGAAGCTCTTTCTTGATTTCAACCTAGGATGTGCTGGTTGACAGGCATACAAAGGATGGGCTTCCATAGTCATAGCCTTGCTTTTCTCATGCCTAGCAGCAATCTCACGTCGGATTTCAGGTGGTGCTATACCAGCGAGACAGTGGAGTTTATCTATGGGAGTAGGTCTTAAACAACCTGTGATAATACGGCAGGTGTCATTTAGTGCTACATCTATGTTTTTGGCATGGCTGGACTTATGCCACACGGAGCAAGCATACTCAGCAGTGGAGTAGCACAGTGCTAGCGCGCTTGTTCTCACAGTGCAAGGGTGAGCTCCCCAGGTGGTGCCTCGAAGTAGTACGTAGTTTGAAACATAAATGCCACGCAATAGATCAATTATTTCTGCTTGCTTTCATATATGTGATATAAAGTCATCATTCAACTAAAATAAATTCACTTCTATATAAATAAAATCATAACGACCGTTTGTCTGTACATTGAATATTTTGGCGAAATTTCCGTTGTTATCCGTTTCAGGTGTAATAATGACCATCTGCATATTTCTTAGCTTAGGTGTCTGTTTTTTGTCTGTTTGTCTGTTGGTCTATAACTTCAACACTACTGGATATATTTCTACCAAACTTCATATTTAGAATCCACCTTTCCTTGGGTAGATTTTAGGGCATTTCAGTGGGCTTGGAAGACTGATATGCAATAGCAACTTCTGGCTCAATGAGGAAAACAACGGGAAACTACCTCACTCCTCACTTCCCTAGTAAGCCTCTTCAGTGACATCTAGGCTCTCTATGACAGCTGTTGGTGGAGCTGTAGAGGTTTAAACCAGCCTTCGGGCTGAATACCCAACAACAACATTGGTTCTAAATCCCTGAACTGACTGGGGATTTATATGAAACCGGAACCGTGATTTTTAACATTTTTTTCTAATATGCATTATTTCGATATGAGGCTTAATAAGGGGGATATCATTAACGAACCGTTTTTCGGTACAAGTCTCACCTAACTTAACTCAAGCGCTGGTGCGTGTAAAGCGTATTTATTATAACTTGAAAATTATTGAAGGTATTTCAACCAAACTTTATATTTAACATCCACCTGTCCAAAGGTAGGTTTATGGGGAACAGATACAGTGATTTTACTCTCCTACAACATACACAAGATCAACCTGACTAGTAATCGAGCAACCTTGATGGAAATCCATTTCTAAAACATTTTTTTCTCATGTGCATTTTTTCGACAGGAGGATTACTAAGGGAGATATCATGAACGGTCGGTTTTGCAGGCTAAGTCCAGAGGACATAGCCCAAAAGGTCTTGTACGTGGAGCACCATTTTAATTCCATGGGTGCACTTTATAAATAAAATCGTAACGACCGTGTGCCTGTGCATTGAACTTTTTGGCGAAATTTTCGTACAGCTACCCGTTTAAGGGGTAATAATGACCATCTGCATAATCTCTTTTGTTCAGTTTCCTGAAGTCCTAAATTTAACCCCCCTAGCTCAAAATCAAGATTGCGGCACAATCTGCCAGACGAGCTAGAAAATTGAAATTACGTAAAATAATACGTTTTAGTCTGTAACCGACGGAAAATTCTGAGATCTTTACATTTTTCACTTTTTATCCCCGAAGAATAGCGAAGTATGGAGGTAATTTTTATGTCGGTGCAGACTTCAGTTTCAAGGCATTTCGTGTCTAAACGGTAGTCCTATCACAAAACGGACGGCACAATCTCGGTTCAATTCGGTGTGATCTACAACTATGGCCCTATGATGATCTATTCCCTACACAATATGTTAGATTTTTCTCTATTTCTCGAATATACCTACATTTTGCTCTTTGTACACGTATAAATCGTAGTTCGAATCACTTATAGATAGAATAATCTAATTCTACACGACATTGGCCCACCCAGTATCCATACGTGAGCCAAATTCTATGTTTGTAGCTGTCACATTAGTACCCAAAAGTAATGCACTGTGAGAAAACCTTACTCAAATTTCACCCTATTCAAGGTTTCTAACTCCATTTTACCCATAAATAGATGAGACAGGAAAAAATATCTTAAGACCAGCCATTTGGACCGCTAAATGAGGCATCTTATGGTAAAAATCCGTTTGTGGATGTGATGTATCGCTCAGCAATTAATATGTAAATAAATGTTTGCAATATTTTAAACATGCAATCGATCTATATATACTCATTGAAGTCTAATTGTAGCGATGTAGAAAGGTTGTGTCTGCCGTTATAATTAATACTTCACAAATCGATAGTGACTCTCAGCAGGAGGGCGTCTGCTATTTTAATAATTACTTTCCATATCGATTTTGACTGGCAGTAGGAATGGGATCCTTCTCACACTCCTTTGTAAGTAGCATTAGTAAGGAGGAACTACCATTGTATTAAAACGTGATTCACAATTACAGCCAAAATCGGTTATAACGTCACCGAAGGGACCGTTAGTCAACTGTCGTTATAGCCGATAGTAGCACGAACCTGTTTTTCTTGTTTTGTTGCCAAAAATCCCGTATCTGTAAGTTTTAGGTTGCACACTTACATTGTTAATTAACGGAATTGAGTTAAAACAAAAAAACAGAACTGAAAGAAGTACTGTATTTATAGAACAGTATTTGTGGAGTTGGACTGCGAGGAATGTCATTGGCTTTCACTTGAATAATAAGTCCATTGATCGGCACATTATTTGTTCTTTGTTACTTAAATCTTCTAAGTTACGATTCTTCAATATCCTTGTGTTCAGATAATGTGGCACGCTTGATTATTAAATAATTTTCTTTGAGAAAGGATTGGATTTTCTCTCTGACCTTCGAAATTGCAGAAATCATTCAGTGTGATACACACAAATCCTACTCGTTGCTGACATTTGTTTCCCAATTTTGTTATCGCAAGGTGATTTCTCTACAATAATAAACACGTTTCTTTCACTTTCCGACGTCTTCACAGCGATACTTGCCTTAACTATTTAACAGACAGAGTTATTTGAAATCCACAATAATAAGCGTTACCTTGTTGTCAGCAATCCCCAAATACGTGACAAACAAAAATCAACATTGGACGTTATAGCCGATACATTTATCCGAAGGTGTGATCGAAATACGTCACTTTATACGACATATCGTAATAAGTAGCTGCCTCTGTGGATCCGTGGTAGAGTGTCGGCCTCCGTATCCCAAGATAGCGGGTTCAAACCCGGCAGAGGTAGTCGGATTTTTGAAGGGCGGAAAAAAGTCCATTCGACACTCCATGTCGTACGATGTCGGCATGTAAAAGATCTCTGGTGATACATTTCGTATTTACCCGACAAAATTAATTAAATCTCAACCATAGACACCCATGAGAGATCCGGTTTACTCTGTCTGTCATCTAGCGGACCTAGAGTAAAACGGAACGTCGAAATTGACGAGCAGACAGCCAGATGGCGTCAAATCGAAATGTCTGCAAACGGTAGCTGAGGCCATACGATTATTATTATTATTATCGTAATAAGTGACGTCGTACTAAACGAGTTTTTAAATAGAGTGTTTATATAGGATTTGGACGGGACCGTTAGGTTTCCCCATCATATTATCGTTAAAAGCGATATTACAACAAACGGTTTCGACTGTATAATGAGGGATTTCAATGCCAAAGTTGGTCGAGTATATGAAGGTGACTTGATAGGCGCGTACGGTCTTGGTGAAAGAAATGAAAGTGGGGAACAGCTTAGTACATTTGTGGAAGAAAATGGATTTATGATAACATATACATTATTTGCTCTCCCTCACAGACATCTGTATACCTGGTAGTCTCCTGGAGAATCACCTGCACATATTATTAGAAATCAGATTTACTATATCCTGGTACACCAAAGATACAAGAACAGCTGTACTTCAGTGAAAACATATTCTGGCACTGGTATCTACTCATACCATGATCCTTTAGTTGTGTTTTTAAGATTAGGTTGAAGATGACTATAAACAAAGGGTTTCTCCACAAGAGATCAAGTTCAAGTTCAATTAAATAACGTCATAAGCGCTGTACTTATTAACTCATGTAGTGAGGAGGAAATAACTGAAAGTAAGACGCACTGTGAAATCAATTAAGAAAGAGTATCTGAAATCAGATTTCGCCAAAAAAGACAACGTGATGACTGATGGAGAGGAGGGGAACTGCAAAATGCAACATTGACGAATATCAAAATAATGAAAAGAACAGGAATTAGTTTGAGTGGTGTCAGTAAAAGTAGAAAAGATTATAATATGAAGTTAAAGTTAGAATTCAAGAGGACAAATTAGGTCAAATATTCGTTTATAGGAGCCTCCGTGCCTCAGATGGCAGCGCGTCGGCCTCTCACCGCTGGATACCGTGGTTCAAATCCCGGTCTTTCGATGTGAGATTTGTGCTGGACAAAGCGGAGGCGGGACAGGTTTTTCTCCGGGTACTCCGGTTTTCCCTGTCATCTTTCATTCCAGCAATACTCTCCATTCTCATTTCATAGCATTTATCAGACATTAACAATCACCTTGGGAGTGGCGACCTCATTATAAAAACAGCCTATATATGGTTCATTCATTACATCCCTGACCCGGTCAAAGACTGGAAAACAGGTTGTAGGTTTTCATTTTCACTCGTTTATAGAAAGGGGAGTTGGGAGTTGGAATAACTTACTAAGGGGGATGTTCAATAAATTTTCAATTTCTTTGAAATAATTTAAGAAAAGGCTAGGAAAACAACAGATAGGGAATCTGCCACCTGGGCGACTGCCCTAAATGCAGATCAGTATTGATTGATTGATTGATTGAAAATCATAGAAACCTAAAAATACGAAATGTTGGATAAATGTGCTAAAATTACAACTATCAATGTTCATCATAAAGTTAGGAAGCGAGCGAGAAAGTTGGTAGATGGCGAAGGAAAATTCATTGTTGACTCGAAATAAATAAAGCATTCATGGAAAAGATACATTGAAAAGCTGTTTCTTGACAACCGGCCAGAATCGCCACAGATAAACTGTTAGACAGGACTGACTATTTTGGTAGAAGAAGTAAAAAAGAGGAATAAAAGCAATTAAAGATGGCAAAGCCTCATGCCCAGAAAATATCTTTTTTGCTAGTTGCTTTACGTCGCATCGACACAGATATGTCTTATGGCGACGATGGTACCGGGAAGGGCTAGGAGTGGGAAGGAAGCGGCCGTGGCCTTAATTAAGGTACAGCCCCAGCATTTGCCTGGTGTGAAAATGGGAAACCACGGAAAACCAACTTCAGGGCTGCCGACAGTGGGGTTCGAACCCACTTTCTCCCGAATACTGAATATTGGCCGCATGTAAAGTTGCTGAATATACTGTCAATAACATCTACGATTCTGGCGAAGATCCTCGTGAGTTTCATGTTATTTGTTTTTTACGTCCCACTAACTACTCTTTTACGGTTTTCGGAGACGCCGAGGTGCCGGAATTTAGTCCCGCAGGAGTTCTTTTACGTGCCAGTAAATCTACCGACACGGGGCTGACGTATTTGAGCACCTTCAAATACCACCGGACTGAGCCAGGATCGAACCTGCCAAGTTGGGGTCAGAAGGCCAGCGTCTCAACCGTCTGAGCCACTCAGCCCGGCGATCCTCGTGAGTGACTAAAATCGGAATTCGTTGCATCGTTCAAAACATCTGGAGCTATTTGGCGATTACAGAATGATAAGCCCCATGACCGATTCGTTGATACTTTTCATGTTGAGTAATCAGCAGAGTACACCATTACTGGAAATTCAAACAAACTGCGATATCTCCAAAATTACCAATTTTTATATAAAAACAAAGTAATCCACGTACAGGCCATTAAGGCCCTGGTAGGCTTCCACTATCCGTAACCTTGGCATTTGGTTGGGTAGAGTGGTTAGCTCTACGCCCGGCCGCATTTGCCCCCAGAAATTAACCTGTTCCTTACTAACTGAAACGTATTCAGTGACAAATACCCATCTCAATAGAGAGACCGTAAGTGCAGAGGTTGCCATGTAGACACTAAGTATACAGGCCCCTTGACCACAATATTCGAAAACAATTAATATAAATCAATAACAGCATTTGTATGAAATGAATTCGAACAAAAATTTATACAATGAGTTTGAGCTGCAAATGGATTAAGATTCTAGCTAACATAATTACAACGATTCATTCACGAGTACACGAGATTGTTTTCATTAAGATTTATTACAGTATGTACAATTATTGCATGTGTAATTATTTAGTGTCTAATACCCACAACTGTAATGTATTTGAGTATTTTGTGTGTTTCTCTTGGTGTTTACTCCAAATTATATATATCCTGTAAATCCGCAGAGGTCGCAATTATAACCACTTCGTTCTACTGCAATTTTACCTCAATGAATTCGTCCATATCTGAATTACTGTATGTTCACGTACACTCGTAGAAATGTAGTCATGTACTCCCAGATTAAACCTTACCAAGTTATGAATCTCGAGAATGAGTCTCTTCGGAAGCAGTTTTGAATTCAAAGTATGGATTCCGGCTGTTAGATTCCGTGTCACATCAATGAGTAAAAGTAAACTCGGTCCGCCTATGTAGTGTAGTGATTAGTTTGAGGCCCGGGTTCAATTCCTGGCTCTGCCACGAAATTTGAAAAGTGGTAAGAGGGCTGGAACGGAGTCCAGGCACCCTCGGGAGGTCAACTGAGTAGAGGAGGTTGGATTACCACCTCAGCCATTTTCTAAGTGGTTTTCCGTGGTTTTCCACTTCTCCTCCAGGCAAATGTCGGGACGGTGGCTACCATAACTTAAGGCTACGGCCGCTTCCTTGTCTATCCCTTCCAATTTTCCCATCCCCCTGCAGGGCCCTTGTTCAGCATAGCATCTTTCCATCTTCCATACTTTCATCAGGTTTGTGAATGGCAATCACACATTCCTCTTACCTACATTTTGAAATCAGACAATAGCATCATATAAGTTTACTAGCTCCCTCTGTGGATCAGTATTAGAGTTGGATTCCAAAATAACGGGACCCAGCAGAGGGAGTTTTTCGAAGGGCAGGAGTTCCATTCGTACTCCATGTCATACGTCAGGGTGTAAAATATTTCTGGTGACAGCTTTATGTTCATTCAAAAAATTAATAAAAACCCAGCCATATATCACTCATCAAGTTTATTATTATTATTATTATTATTATTATTATTATTATTATTATTATTCCGAGATATCTGTGGAACCGCAGAGGTGAAAGAAGGCGCGGGCTGGAATGGGTCTAACTACAAATCCGAAAGATGAATTAAAATTTAAATAAAGGATATATTTTCAATAGACAACAAGATTTAACAAATTTTCACTAGGTGAAATAACAATGAAAATTCAGGTGCAATAATAATTTTACAAGTGAAAACACAAGGGGTCCTTACAAATCCTGGGCTTCGAGCCCCAATTTCACAATCCTTGAGCTCTCAGCTCACAACCACAAATTACCAAAGGGCAGAAATCCCCTAATTACATGGAGCACTTGCTCCCACCTAGTAATGTCAAGCCTCCTAGAGGCACCATTCAAAATACCATAAAGAGCTGACCCGATCTCAATCTTTCATGCCTATTAAAGGCAATACACTGCTTTACAATCACTTGCCATCGAGGCGCAACTAACACCAAACGAAACAGGGGTATCTCATACCCAACCTACAGGACCTCAGTGGAAAAGAACAGATTAATTAAATGGCCCAAAATACCAAGGTGAATGGAGGCGTTGCTTGCACTCCTACATGAATACTAGTTAAAACCTAAGGGGCACTAGGCCGATTAAACATGGGCTATTCCCACACTACGGAGGTGACTCGTATAAGAAAATTTTAATACATTAAGATTAGAAAATCGGTTAAGAAAACATAGTCACGTCTACTCAAAAATGAAGGGGAGCTCGAGAGAGTAAAGCACTCTCTATCCCCGATTTACAGTTAAAGTAATAAGAAACTTACATAAGCCGGCACTAAGTTACATTTTTAGAAAAGTAGGTTACATTGAAAAAGGATTCTGACCTTCCCCGAGGGCTATACTGCTGAGTTAGCAAGAAATAAAGATGTTAAAAGGCCATTACCTTGTAGAAGAGCTGCTGGCGGATAAAAGAGGCGCTTCCCGCCTCCTGCTATACTTCCATACACTAAGCTAGATGTTGTACGAGTGGCGGAGAGCCAGGAAAATCAGCAGTTTTTATACTCTCGGGGAAGATTCGAGACCTTTCATGAATGATTAAGACACACCCAGAGTCGTTTATTGGGTAGCTTACAGTTACACATAGACATTGGTAAAGAAAGGCGCCATTGGCTGAAAATTAATGACAGAAATTTACGATTGGCTAATTTCAAAACTGGCGGAAAGAAAGATTAATATTGCCAACCCACAAATGAAAGCACAACATTTAGTAAAGAACAAACTTATGAATACAAAATATCTTCAAGAAAACTTCCTTCACTTCGCGCCAGGGTGCATGATCATAGTTTTTGGTAGAGACATCTGTGAGAGAATGTCCACACTTCTTGATAATTAGTAAACAAAAACAATTCGAAATTAACTCAGTGACACCTTCTGGTAAACGGTTGAATTAATTCAGTTTTAAAGTTCAGAGTTTCAGCTGTAGAGGAGTACTTTAAGGCGGAAAATTCAAATGTGCGGCGTATAGGTGGACCAACCGGTACAATTATTATTATTATTATTATTATTATTATTATTATTATTATTATTATTATTGTTATTATTATTATTATTATTGTTGTTGTACCGGGGGATGCATTTCTCCGCCCTGTTAAACTGCGCGCCTGCTATAAGGCCATGTGTGTTATATAACTTGAACTGATGTAAGTCAAGGTACTTGGATTTTTAATCATTGGATGTCTCTACCATCGGTCTAAGTGCCCCTTCTCCCGGGATTAAGGATAAGTTATTTTTTAATGTTGGATAACCTTAGTTTGTTTTGTTCATGTTCTATAGTTATTAACCAATCAGGAATTATTGGAATATTTCCTCTAGCGATTTAAAATTGGGGGTGTGTACACGCAGCCTATATGTAAAGAGTTCTGGAAAATTCCCCTCGGAGATGCCACAAAATGTGGGCGCTTCAAGGCCGTATTGTCATCTCCATCGCTCCAGTTGATCGTGTGCGGTGTATATTAAGGAGGCAGGGGCCGTAGATCGGCGTTAGGAAGGCTGAGCAAGCAAGGTAATGGCAGAAATTTCTTAATATGTGATTGCTCCGGCAGATAGCTTGAGGGGAAGGGTTCAAACTTCTTTCGTTTTATTTCAAGCCGTAATTTGTGGTTTAAATGCAGATTTTCGGCAAGTCTGAGGACTGTGTTCTTATCCCTGCTGGAAAACATGTAAACTAAGGGAACAAAAAGTGATCACACTCAGTTCATTCCCATTCAACTTGGTATGGTTTAACTAAAATTTTCTAAACTTCTAAATTCTTAACACACCTCTGTAGAATAGGCTTAGTATCTGCTACTTCGGGCCATAAGCCCACTTGGGGTTTTTCAAAAAGGAGTACAAGTGTTTCGCCTCCTAGCCTTTTGTTTTTGCATTAAGGTCATTTAGAATGGGCACTCATTGCTCCTGTTTCCTTGTAATGGTTTATAGACCCGTGTGTAACAAACTGTTGAGTAGAAGTGACTGCAAGCACATTATTTGATGTTTGTCAAGCATAACCTCTGAGAGGCTGGCCTACAGTGCCGTTGGAGCAAACGTGCTCTTATGAAAGTGTACCGGTGTAGAGCTATATTGCTCATCCCTTGTAGATTATCATGTGGATAATTTTCTCTTGTTCTTGTACTTGATTTTTGGACTTATAGTTCGCTGTTGTTATTAGACCTGACGAACTGTTGTTGTTTATTCAGATTGTCTATCCATCAAATTAAAAAAAAGGAAAGATATAAAATTTCAAAATTTAGTGCTTTAACTTATGCTCTGGTCATTTCCGTGTCCGCCCATTCACCACGGCACCTTCTTACACCTCTGTGATCCACGATATTCCCGTAACAATTGTTATTATTGAGTGGGTTGGTGCAAACCGTAAAAATAGGGACATAATGTATCCAACTTATCGACGCTGTGGAAGCAATACCTCTTATCCCACAATGCTCTTCTGATCTATTATCTTTCTTAAGAGTGGTCACGCCTCCCAGCCACAAATTGATATGCAGTCCATCAAAACGCAATTCGTTAAGTTAATTCTCCTATGGTAATGTGTAAAGGAAAATGCTATTTGCTTTACGTCGCACTGACACAGATATGTCTTGTGGCGACGATGGGATAGGAAAGGCCTAGGAAGTCTAAGGAAGCGACCGTGGCCTTAATTAAGGTAAATCCCCGGCATTTGCCTGGTGTGAAAATGGGAAACCACGGAAAACCATCTTCAGGGCTGCCGACAGTGGGGCTCGAACCCACTATCTCCCGATTACTGGATACTGGCCGCACTTAAGCGACTGCGGCTATCGAGCTCGGTTAAAGGAAAATGAACCTCAAATGCATTATACTGTAGGAGTGGGCAAATACTTCATGAAAATATCCCTTCCTACAGTACGGTACAATAAGTTACATTTATGAGTAAAAGTAAACTCGGTCCGCCTCTGTGGTTTAGTGGTTAGTGTGATTAGCTCCAAACCCCCGGAGGCCCGAATTAGATTCCCAGCTCTGCCACAAAATTTGGCAATTGGGACGAGGGTTGGAACGGTGTCCATTCAGTCTCGGAAAGTCAACTCAGTAGAGGGGGTTCGATTCCCACTTCAGCCGTCCTCAAAGTGGTTTTCTGTGGTTTCGCAAATCTAACCGAATACATGGCACTAGAGCCCAGAAGGGCCTTGGCCTACCAAGCGACCAATGCTCAGCCCGAAGGCCTGGAAGTTACGAGGTGTCGTGTGGTCAGCACGACGAGTCCTCTCGGCCGTTATTCTTGGCTTTCTAGACCGGGACCGTTATCCCACCGTCAGATAGCTCCTCAGTTCTAATCACGTAGGCAGAGTGGACCTCGAACCAGGTCCATGTAAAAATCCCTGACCTGGCCGGGAATCGAACCCGGGGCCTCCGGGTTAGAGGAACGCACACCACCCCTACACCACGGGGCCGGTTTCCCACATCCCCTCCAGGCACATGTCGTGATGGCACCTAGTTTAAGGCCACGGACGCTTCCTTCTCTATCCCTTCCAAACTCACCATTCCCCTGTGAGGCCGCCTGGGCGAGGTACTGGTCTTCCTCCACAATTGTATATCCCCGGCTCAAAGTCTCAGGTTCCATGACACTGTCCTTGAAGTGGTAGAGGTGAGATCTCTACCTGAGTCCGAGGGAAAAAACCAACTCGGTGGGGGGGGGGGGGTCTGGGAGTAGCAGGAATCGCATTCGGTCCCCCGAGGACGGCAACCAATAGTGCTAACCGTTACGGTACGGAGACGGTCAATCAGTGACTGATTTACAGTGATGGGAAGAGTACAAGAAAAAAGTAATTGTGTTAAATTACAGGTTATTGCGAAATTATTTACTCAATTACAAACTACTTTTTCAAACAAGTAATCAATAGAAATCTTTTTTCTTTCTTTCTTTCTTTCTTTCTTTCTTTCTTTCTTTCTTAATCCGTTTACCGTCCGGGGATGGTTTTCGCCTCGGACTTAGCAAGGGGCCCCACCTATACCTCCTCAAGGGCAGTGTCCTGGAGCGTGAGACTTTGGGTCGAGAGGAAACGAATAGGGAAGGAGGACCAGTACCTCGCTCAGGCAGCCTCACCTCCTATGCTGAACAGGGGCCTTGTTGAGGAATGGGAATATCGAACGGGATAATCAAGGAAGAGTAAATGAAGCGGCCGTGGCCTGAAGTTAGATACCATCCCTGTATTTGCCTGGAGGAGAAATGGGAGCACAATAGCTCAAGTGCTCTACAGAGGCACTTGAAACCGAGGCTGAGTGAGCCCCATTCCAGCCTTCGTACCAGTTTTCAAATTTCGTAGCAGAGCCGAGAATCGAACCCGGGCCTCCGGCGGTGGCAGCTAGCCATATCAGTCAAATTACAATTACGTCATTTATACACAAGGCACTGACATTTCTTTCATATGTCTTACTTCATTTTGTGTGTTTTAGCATAGAGACAGAGTAATGGCTACCGTCACTATCTGAGACTGAACACGATAGCTTGTAACTTTCAGAAATATATTTTCCAATCATTTTTATTCTTGTTAATGACTTTTAGCGTCTCAAGTAATTTATTATTTACTTTACAATTAAAATATTGGTTCTTAAAATTCTCGTGGCTATCGTCGACTTCTTAGGGGGAAAAGTACACCTTTGCATTTACTGAAACGACGCCCTGCAGAGGCACTTGAAGTAATGCCTGTGTTTAATTTTAAGAACATCGTTCAAATACGTTTGGAAGTACCGGGGAGGTAGGAAAGTACCTCATCCAGAACTGACGAAATTACTGGTCCTGCTGTAATAGAACCGAACACGTTATCATCATTTACTTTTTTCCCGATTCTGCATCCGTGCGAAGTACAGCTATAATTACTAAAATGTAACGATTATAATTTTATTTCAAGAAGTAAACTTCAGGTAAGAATAACTGTTTTAACCTGTAACGATTACAATAAAAAATGACTAAGAATGGCATCGTTATAAGTAATCCGATTACATTTATTCTATGACTTCCCAACTCTTGTGATTTTACAGCAGAGTTCTTATCTCAGTAGTCAGTACACGCCATGCTTTATTACTATATATATATATATATATATATATCACTAGGCATAAGTTACATCGCGGTTAATGGTATCAGTCAGTCAGTCAGTCAGTCAGTCAGTCAGTCAGTCAGTCAGTCAGTCAGTCAGTCAGTCAGTCAGTCAGTCAGTCAGTCAGTCAGTCAGTCAGTCAGTCAGTCAGTCAGTCAGTCAGTCAGTCAGTCAGTCAGTCAGTCAGTCAGTCAGTCAGTCAGTCAGTCAGTCAGTCAGTCAGTCAGTCAGTCAGTCAGTCAGTCAGTCAGTCAGTCAGTCAGTCAGTCAGTCAGTCAGTCAGTCAGTCAGTCAGTCAGTCAGTCAGTCAGTCAGTCAGTCAGTCAGTCAGTCAGTCAGTCAGTCAGTCAGTCAGTCAGTCAGTCAGTCAGTCAGTCAGTCAGTCAGTCAGTCAGTCAGTCAGTCAGTCAGTCAGTCAGTCAGTCAGTCAGTCAGTCAGTCAGTCAGTCAGTCAGTCAGTCAGTCAGTCAGTCAGTCAGTCAGTCAGTCAGTCAGTCAGTCAGTCAGTCAGTCAGTCAGTCAGTCAGTCAGTCAGTCAGTCAGTCAGTCAGTCAGTCAGTCAGTCAGTCAGTCAGTCAGTCAGTCAGTCAGTCAGTCAGTCAGTCAGTCAGTCAGTCAGTCAGTCAGTCAGTCAGTCAGTCAGTCAGTCAGTCAGTCAGTCAGTCAGTCAGTCAGTCAGTCAGTCAGTCAGTCAGTCAGTCAGTCAGTCAGTCAGTCAGTCAGTCAGTCAGTCAGTCAGTCAGTCAGTCAGTCAGTCAGTCAGTCAGTCAGTCAGTCAGTCAGTCAGTCAGTCAGTCAGTCAGTCAGTCAGTCAGTCAGTCAGTCAGTCAGTCAGTCAGTCAGTCAGTCAGTCAGTCAGTCAGTCAGTCAGTCAGTCAGTCAGTCAGTCAGTCAGTCATGTATTTATTTATTTGTTTACGTAATTGAATGTAAAGCAGTTCCGTCCATCATGCACCTTCTTGTATGATGTACATAATTACCTACTTAGACATATAGCTTTTAATACGATCGCTCAAATGAAATAGAATATTGAACCCTTGGGCCACTAGGAAGGATACCTACCTTCCTTACCTATCAGCAATTTTCATGAGACCTGTCTCTTGGGTCGTTTCGGGTTCGTCACTTGCTGAGGTAAAAGGTAGGGTTCAGTAATCCTAATCTTTCTACTCAAATGAAAGGTCTATTCACAAAATATTTGTATTTTATTTGGAAAATTTATGGATGAAAATAATAATTTAAAATCCATATATTTTGGATTAAATCTTGTCCACTTCACACTACAATATTTTTAACACTGAGGAGCGGACTACTGGTTGAGCCTTTGACTTAATTGCCTGATGGACATCCTTGCTAGAAACCATTGTCTCATATTTAATAAAGAAAAGGAAGTCTGGAGATCCTTAAATTTGGCTTCCATGTGATACTGCATGTAACCACCATAATGATTCTTTATGGTCCAGCCCTCGTAACACGAACTCTGGACTCTGGGTATAATTAAGGCAGTCCAGTCGGTGTTTGCCACACAGTGGTTGTACGGCATGGACCCTTAATTGAATAGTTGTGACCTGCGACTATGTCATGGACTTCCAAGTTACTTTAGAGTCATTGTACAGGATGACCACAAGGAAAATGATGCTACAGTGGCATATGGCCCTAATCTAAGTCACTGAGGTTGATGACCCCATGATCATCCAAGTTTCTAAGCTGAAGGCTAAACACAATTAAGTTACATCGGTTGATGATCAAAGTTTCAACTTTACTAACCCCAGCACATTTAATACTCAATCAATCAAAGTCAAATAATACAACAACAACAACGCTCACAATACTTTGTGGCAGTAAAATCCATTACCTTCGGGTATGTCCCCTTAATCGTTATGTTAACATTTGAATATTCCCAGAAAAATAAACTAAGATTTCCAAAATGCATCTTCAAGTTATTCACTTGGTTTAAAGTTATTTCACAAATACGGTTTCCACTGAATTTCATAATTAAATGATTTAATAAATCTTAATAAACAACAAATTCTATCTCCGCGGACGAATGGTTTCTTTCATAAGTCCCTACTCAAATTCTGACGTAATTATAATTCGTTTGATGTTTATCACGTGTTGTTATCGTGCAGCTAAAAAAATTACATCATTTATTCCATATATTATATCTTGTTTCATGACATCACACTTTAAATCTGATCTAATACTAGCCATTATTAATACTTGGATAACCTTAATACCTTAATAATTAAGTACCGAACAAAAAATCTGCATATGAAACTCGGCGTACAATGTAAGCCGATTACGATGTCATATCTCATCATAACATTTCCCTAAAGCTTTGTACATTCCTCAAAAATAAATCAATCATCATTACCATCACCCTATATTTTGGACAACCCTGAAATTGGCATAGACTCATGGTGTTCCCCATATGGTGGTACTAATCATAAATAACGTCGACCCATGGTATTCCTCACGATATGGTAATAATAATCACAAGTAGTCTCATGGTTTTAATTCCATCACCCCTTGGTCGCCCCTTTTAGTAGATTCTTTCCATTTCCTGGATTGTATTAAATTTTACAGCTTGTGCCAGTGTTCGCATATTCTATGCACATAACTTAATAATACTATCACTGAATGTAAACATCTCAATCACACCCTTGCCTAGAGCTGTCGCCCCGCCTCTCCGGAGTCCGAATGCGGGATTTGAAACTCCGGAAACATTTGTTTTGAACACAGTTATGATGTGTTACTAGAGAATATCAGATTTTTAATGCGGCAGTTCCTCTTTGCCTTTGGCCAATATGTAGCTCTTCTGCCTTTTGGAACGATTTCTCGTCGCATGGGCAAGAGAGTGCCCTTCCTTCGACCCGCTCGTCCACTCCCGGAAGAGTCTGTTGATTCTTAGTAAATGGGGATCTCGTTACCCCGGGAGATTCTCGGTCCTTGCATCCGTTAGCCGCTTGTCACTCCTCCAAACGTTGCCCCTCTCTACCATGGGGAGGTGAATGTCAGAATTTTCCCTTCTACCAGCCATGGGGCCACTTTGCACTTGCTGGATCTCCAATACTCTTAAGATAGTGTTCTGTAAATAGTGATGGGAAAAGTACAAAAAAACGTAATTAGGCTTAATTACGGTCTCCTGAGAAATATGTTTCCACCATTTAAAATTGTATTTTCAGCAAGTAATCACTAACAATTACAATTAAAATTATTTCAAAGAACGCCAGTTAACGAAATCATTGACTTTTATCGCACGGGACTGGAATGACACCAAAGTTTGCAATAAATAAATAAATAAATAAATAAATAAATAAATAAATAAATAAATAAATAAATAAATAAATAAATAAATAAATAAATAAATAAAAAAAGCACCAATGTTACGTGGTTAGTGATTCGACTTCTTCAAACGTGTTTCTTGGCCTTGTTGACGAGAGTCGTTTTCTCGAGTCAAACTGTTCCTCGGTTGACCTCAAGAGACTGAATGGAACCTATTCCATCCCTCATTTAATGATTTCTGGGCTGGTGGGTCACATAATGAGATACAACGTCTTCCGTTGAGAGATAAGAGAGAGAGAGAGAGAGAGAGAGAGAGAGAGAAGTTCGTGGACTGGCGCCTACAGTGCAGGCAACACAATGTGCACATGTGTACTGCAGTCAATATATTCGTGGACTGGCACTAACAGTTCAGGGATCACAAAGTCTTTTGACCTGCTTTTTCACGACTTTTTCCTATCATGGCGATACGGACAATTTTGGCTTCATAATCTCAAATTTTTCACTAGCGCATTTTTTGTAATTTTTGTCAGAACTTGAAATTTGCCTGTTGCTCAAACTACGACATTCTCGATTTCCGCCTTTCACATTCAACTACCCTTCACAACGGGGACTATAGTTCTGCTTACACTGTAAGCATGCGACTGCCTCCTTCTGGGACTAGTGAAGAACTGTCACGGCACCATCGTGTCGTGCAAACTCTCGGCTGTAGTGCACCAGAGCGACACTAGACGGCCAGTCCACGAACTTAATGACTCTACAACGTACATCTTTTACTAGAATATAACGACTGCAGTTTTATTCGAAGAAGTTTATTACGAGTAAAAATTACAGTTTAATAAATAATGAAGTTAAATTGACTAGAAAAATATTCTTTTAGGTTAAGTCAATATTCCACCTTTACAATACCATAAGTTTATTGTCTATTTATTTAAACAACATTATTAACTATGACGGGACATGTTTCGTCTAACTTGTAGACATCATCAGCCGTAAGATATTTAAGTAAAAGCACAAAAAAGACAAGGACAGAACAACACATTAAAATAAATGTCAACCTTGCACCAATATGACGTTCTTTACATCTTCTCACTGGATTCCCTACACATGCTCGTTGATCGTCTTTTTTCTGCTGCAGATAACATTATGCACTTCATTATCAGCTTTTACCGACGCACCTGAATGCTGCATGTCAACGGCACCCTCAAGAAGAACTTTAACAACAAGCTTTACTGTATCGTCTCATGTGTATGATTTTAATTTTGTTCATCAACAGCTTTTGAATGTTTGTACATGGAACAATCTTGAACATACTCGGTATTTTGGTTGACGAGTTCGGCAACCCGATTTATTTTAATGTGTTGTTCGGTCCTTGTCTTTTTTGTGCTTTTTCTTAAATATCTTACGGCTGATGATGTCTACAAGTTAGACGAAACATGTCCCGTCATAGTTAATAATGTTGTTTAAATAAATAGACAATAAACTTATGGTATTGTAAAGGTGGAATATTGATTTAACCTAAAAGTATACGTACGACAATACGGACTTTAGGATGAAATTTATTTTATGTAATAAAAAATATTCGTTACAATTCGTTACTTATACTCAATTACTTCCAAAGTCTGAATACAGCTTACGTCTAAAGAACGATTGATGTCATTGCAGATGGGAATGTTACGTGGTTAGTGATTCGACTTCCTCAAACGTGTTGCTTGACTTTGTTGAGGAGAGTCAAACAGTTCCTCGGTTGACCTCAAGAGACTGAATGGAAACTATTCCAACCCTCATTTAAGGATTTCTGGGCTGGTGGGTCGATCATGAGATACAACATTTTCCACTGAGAGAGAAGAGAAAAGAGAGGAGACAAGGAGCAACAATACAGTGAAACGTAATACAATATTTAAATACTGATCACCGGTATGACCTACACCTCTTATATGGAGCCAAGGTGATTTGTTTTACAAGTTGCTTTACGTCACATCGACACAGATGGTCTTATAGTGGCGATGGGACAGGAAAGGGCTAGGTGTGGGAAGGAAGCGGCCATGGCCTTAATTGAGGTACAGCCCCAACATTTGCTTGGTGTGAAAATGGGAAACTACGGAAAACCATCTTCAGGGCTGCCGACAGTGGGGTTCGAACCCACTATCTCCCGAATACTGGATACTGGCCGCACTTAAGCGACTGCAGCTATCGAGCTCGGTCTAAGAGGAATTGCCCAAAACAGAACTCTGCATTTTCAGCGACAACTGATTTTAGAAAATAATGTATGTTGTTGGGTATTCAGCCCGGAGGCTGGTTTGATCCTCAAGCACTGCCAAGAGCTGTCATAGATAGACTAGGCGTCAATGAAGAGGCATACTAGGGAAATTAAGAGTGAGGTAGTTTCCCGTTGCTTGTTTCACCGAGCCACAAGTTTCTATTACATATCAGTCTGCCAAGCCTACTGAAATTCACGCACTAACCTACTCTATGAGCGACATTTCACACTATCCACAACAGGAATTGGCTGCATAAGGAATGGTATTACAAGCATCGCTCATACCTTGGTCACTTTCATATTGTCAAAGCCAAGGTGAGACTGAGACGGATCAATGAAAGTAACTCATTTGTTCTAGCCCATACCAGAAGACATGCTGCACTGTAAACACTACAGCAAGCCAGCATATTGCATTCTTTCAGACTTGACTTTTCCACACAGACAGAAAAATCATCATATATAATAATATAACGACAATATGACGAGAACTCCAAAATGTATCGATAATATCGCGAGCAACGTAGTTGTGAGAGAAAAAAATCTACTGTTCAGAGTAGTTGGAGCTCAAGTTGAGTTTATTTCAAATATTTAGCAAATAATTGCAATAGTAAATAAGTAATATAAGTACATAAAATAGTCAAATACATAGGTATTCATAGCCTGCATAGAGAAAACTTTCAGTTAACCGAACGAGTTAGCCGAGCGGGTAGGGGGGCGAAGCTGTGAGCTTGCATTCAGGGGATAGTGGGTTCAAACACCACTGTCGGCAACCCTGAAGATGGTTTTTCGTAGTTTTTAATTTTCACACCAGACAAATGCTGGGGCTGTACCTTAATTAAGGCCACGGCAGCTTCCTTTCCATTCCTAGTCTTTTCCTGTCCTGTCGTCGCCATAAGACCGGTCTGTACCAGTGCGACGTAAAGCCAATTGCATTAAAAACATTCAGCATTAAGTATACTGTCTTATTTTTGCATTTAACTCTTTGGTCGACAGTCTACAAATTAAAATGACAGCTGTTGGATTCATCAGAATAACACAGTTACGTGAACGTTTTATTCAAGGCAACTGATGCACGATATTACAGTAAAATAAGGTAAATATACACTGACTTAGCAAATGTCACGGGATAGTTCACCTAATAGCGTGTGGTGCCTCCTTTGGCCCTTCGAACTGCAGTGAGACGCCGTGGAAGTGAGTTGACAAGTCCCTGGTAGTCCTCTGGACGCAGCTGACACCAAATCGTTTGCAGAGCGGCCGCCAATGCTGGTCAGTTCGTGGGTGGAGGATCCATGGCACGGAGCCTGCGTTCCAGGACATCCCAGATATGCTCGATAGGGTTCATATTGGGGCTCCTGAGTAGCCATGGCAGTCGTTAGACCTCCGCTGCATGTTCCTGGAACCATTCCCGGGCGACGTGGGAGCGATGTGGCTGCGCGTTATAATTTTGAAACACCGCAGAACCGTCTGGGTGCTGGAAGGCCAAAAATGGGTGAAGATGGTCTCCGAGGAGCTCAACATACCGCGTACCATTCAAAGTCTCTTCCAGAACAACTAGGGGGCCCATTCCATACCAGAAAAATGCACCCCAGACCATAACACAGCCACCAGCGCCCTGGACATCACCTTAGAGGCAGGCGGGATCCATCGCTTCATGCGGTCTGCGCCATACACGGTGCCTCCCATCGGCATGATGCAGTTGAAATCGTGATTCGTCCGACCATATCACGTTACGCCATTGTTTCAGTGTCCATCCCTGGTGACTGACGACAAATGCGCGTCCTTGTGCCCGATGACGTTGGTTTAACAGTGGCACCCGTGTGCGGCGCCGGCTCCCATACCCCATAGAACCCTTGTTCCTACGGATTGTCCACTGGGAGACGTGTCTAGCACGGCCTGTGTTGAATTGAGCCGTGATATGTTGCACGGTTGCCCGTCTGTCACTATTGACAATCCGTCTCAATGTCGCCGGTCACGGTCATCGAGAGTGGCTGGACGGCCGGTCGTTCGTCTGTTGTGGACGGTGACAACCGCATTCAACCATTCATCACGATACACCCCGGACACGGTTGATCGTGTGAAGCCGAATTCCCGCACCACTTCCGAAATCGTACCTCCCATCCGTCGCGCACCGAGCACCATACCCCGTTCGAACGGTGTCAGCTCACGACGGCGTTCCATGTTACACCTGTCACATGCACAGCCACTGCTCACAAGGTCTCCTCTACAACTGCCGCTGGCACAGGGGGCGTGTGTTGCGCCGACAACACACCTGCGCATCAGTGCTCCGCTATCCCATGACATTTGCTCAGTCAGTGTATAGTTGTTTGAATGCGCTACGGTGACGAATTGATATTTATATAAAAGCAAGCAGTAGCAGCAATTGGGAATTAAAAATGAGGGGGGGGGTGTAAGAAACAATACAGATAATAAAAAGCACCTAGGTTTGAGAAATATAGTGGATATCGGAGAGGGGGGAGGGAGTGTATACATCAAAACTGAATAACATATATATGCAAAATTGTAAATTTTTTAATGGTCTCTGAGCGAATTTTGACAGAGAGAGGTGAAGGTAAATTTAAGTCCGCTAATAATTGTTTTGAGATTTTGATTCAATACTATACAATAAAACTTTCACTAAAGGAACAAACATTACAGATGTATTGCAATTAAATAGAAGAATGGCGTGATAATTCAATTTAAAATAATTTAGTAATTTACTACTCACTGACAAAGGAAGGAACACTAGAGGGACTGCCAGACTGACGAATGTGGGCGGCAAGTAGGGGAATCATACCTCAGAGCCCTTGACCTTAGCACAAGTATACTCCTGCTATCCTTCCTCACAGCATATGCCAGACGCTGCTACGTGAGTCTCCACCACTTGCTGAGCCGCTGTACGAATCGTCTAGTCTGGAAGGACGATAGTTTGTGCGTATTTCCGCTAATAATCTTGTTAATAATCAAATAAATTAAAGAAAAGTATTTGCTGGTAAGACAACAGGACTTGTACGAATTGCCCTTTTTAAAGTAATTCCTATAATTCTTAGTTTCAGAGGACTAAAATGGAATAAAATTATGTTTTCTCCACAAAGTGGGGCGGGGGGTGAGGTGGCGATAGCCTACCTCTCTCCCCCTAATCGCCTTCACTGGAAACAAGTGAATATAGGTGCGATGATTTCAAAAGAAGTGCATGTAAGTGAGGAGTTCTACCTTGATAATTTCCCCGAGTTATACAGCTGCTGACTTGTTGAAGTTAGCGATAATCTTCTACCGGTTTGGTAAATGGAACCATTAGTTAAATAGGCTACAATATTTCTTCTCCTGAAGTGAGCACCAATCATTCAATATTTCAATTTCAACAGTATTTAGGTCTATAGAATATCCATTTTCAGTTGCGATATGCCTTGGTTTATTATCTGTTTTTTTCCACTCATAATTACACATTCTTCCGAAGGGCAATTATATCCCCGATACGTCTCTGTTCTACAATAGGAAAGAAGGTAATTTCATTTACTCACAAAATTGGGGATATTAGAATTGTATTACCTGGTACATGTTCCACCATGTTTATAAACCGTTATTCATTTATTCTTGTACTTTCAGTAAGTTCTGACAGATGGCACTGTGTTACCAAACTCATAAGAAGAGAAGTCCGTAAAAAAGTACAAGCCATTTCAAAAGTTATAAACTGAGATGAAGTATTAGAAAAGAACTTCAGACGTCTGTGAGCATACTAATGGACACTGATTCAGAATGGAATGATATGGAAGGTCTGAATGGATATTTTCTTGAAATTCCTCTGTTGGTGTCAAGGTACATTTCATACCGTATGGGTGGATAGCATTGTACCGATAAACGTAACAAGACGTTGGTAAGACGAACGCCACTCATGACATGCTCCGCAACTAGCTATGCATAGTAGCAAGAACTTTGCTGTTTGGATACGCATCTCTTGACGTTTACACGCTGTTTGATTACTGCCAAAACTCTTGAGCACTCTGATAATTACTTGTAACATTTACACTCACGGAACTTCATCACTTTGACAGAAATGGAACACTTTAGTCACAGTTTAATAGCTGACGAACTCCTTCCTTAAAGGATGACAGCGATTGATCATGGAAGGTATTAGCGTCCAAGCAAACATTCTGAGTCTGTAACCCTATCCTTATTCTCCTTGTTCTTCCTGAACTTTCCTTAGCCTTTTACCAAATACCTGGGATCGGCACTTTGTACTTGGCCCACTTCTACAGTTATATGATTTTCCTGACGACAGCGCTATGTTGGAGAGTTGAGTGTTTCTGTGGTGGTTTGTAGTGTGATGTCTTATATGTACCGGTCTAGAAAGCCAAAAATAACGGCCGGGAAGATTCGTTGTGCTGACCACACGACACCTCATAATCTGCAGGCCTCCGGGGTGAGCAGCGGTCGCTTGGCAGGCCAAGGCCCTTTGGGGCTCCTTCGCTGTGGGGCTTGGTTTGGTTTGTGTTATATGTAACCGGTCTAGAAAGCCAAGAATAAAGGCCGAGAGTACTCGTCGTGCTGACCACAGGACACCTCATAATCTGCAGGTCTTCGGGCTGAGCAGCGATCGCTTGGTAGGCCATGGCCTTCGGGACTGTTGCGCTGTGGGTTTTTTGTGTTGTATGTGAATGCATACTATTTTAAGACGAAAACAAAATTCCAGCCCCCGAGCTAAAGGAATTAGTCAAAGTTAAAAATCTCTGACCTGGCCGAGAATCGAACCTAAGTCCCCTGAAACGAGGGGGCCACTGTGCCGACTATTTAGCCAAGGAACCGGACAAACATTCTTCAGCGTATACACGGTAATTCTACTGCTGCTGGAGACACCGAGGGTCATTTTGGTTTACAATTGACTGCATTTCCCCCAAAAATATTAGACGCTTAAAGAAATACTACAATATGTAAAGCACGAGTAAATTTCTATCTAGTGGTATTCTATTTACAATTATAAGCTTATATAATAGATCGCGCGCTCGCTGTACTGAAAAATCGTGAAGATGTTAAATTATTATCTCTTCGTTTCTTTTGTTTTATGAATTCCTATGTGATTGCTTGTAATAATTATGTTACATAACTAGTAAGTAATTATTTTGATCTATTTTTTGTTTCTTGTTTACATGAACACATTTTTTGTTTCAGTCTTTCGTTATAATGAAACTCCTGATTTTGATTTATTATGTAATATTTTGTTTCCATGAAACTTGTTGTAATTTAAGTTTTGTTTAATTTCGTTATTATAGTACTGTAAATTTCTTGCAGGTGAGACCTAGTTTTCACAGTGCACTTTGTAGTGGGCCAGAACAAATTTGTTACTTTCACTGACCTGTCTAGTCTCAACCTTGGCTTTGACAGCATGTAACTGACGAGGTGTGAGCGATGCTAGTAATGTCATTCCTTATGCAGCCAGTCCTTATTATGAACGGTGTGAAAATGCCACTCATAGGGTCGGTTAGTGAGCGAATTTCAGTGAGATTACCAGACTGATATGTAATAGCATCTTCTGGCTCTGTGAAGAAAGCAACTGGAAACTGCCTTAGTTCTCATTTCCCTAGTATTTCCCTTCAGTTTCGCCTAGGCCATCTATGACAACTGTCAGTGGAGGTGTTGAGAGTCCAATCAGCTTCGGAACGAGTACTCAATATTACATACACAGTACATATACGTACATACATACATACATACATTATATACATACAGAGATCTGTCATTATATTATGAGTTTTATCATTTAATAAGACGTAATGTACTTTTATAGGATTATGTTATCATTTGGAACGTAGTGTTATCATATTTGCAAAATACACTGACTGACAGAGCAAATGCAACACCAAGGAGGAGTGGTTCGAAAGGGATGAAAGTTGGGGAAAAAACAGAGTCGGCACGGAAGAATAATTGATGTTTATTTCAAACCGATATACAGGTTACACAATGCGCACGGCATCGACTCAATAGGATGTAGGACCACCGCGAGCGGCGATGCACGCAGAAACACGTCGAGGTACAGAGTCAATAAGAGTGCGGATGGTGTCCTGAGGGATGGTTCTCCATTCTCTGTCAACCATTTGCCACAGTTGGTCGTCCGTACGAGGCAGGGGCAGAGTTTGCAAACGGCGTCCAATGAGATCCCACACGTGTTCGATTGGTGAGAGATCCGGAGAGTACGCTGGCCACGGAAGCATCTGTACACCTCGTAGAGCCTGTTGGGAGATGCGAGCAGTCTGTGGGCGGGCATTATCCTGCTGAAACAGAGCATTGGGCAGCCCCTGAAGGTACGGGAGTGCCACCGGCCGCAGCACATGCTGAACGTAGCGGTGGGCATTTAACGTGCCTTGAATACGCACTAGAGGTGACGTGGAATCATACGCAATAGCGCCCCAAACCATGATGTCGCGTTGTCTAGCGGTAGGGCGCTCCACAGTTACTGCCGGATTTGACCTTTCTCCACGCCGACGCCACACTCGTCTGCGGTGACTATCACTGACAGAACAGAAGCGTGACTCATCGGAGAACACGACGTTCCGCCATTCCCTCATCCAAGTCGCTCTAGCCCGGCACCATGCCAGGCGTGCACGTCTATGCTGTGGAGTCAATGGTAGTCTTCTGAGCGGACGCCGGGAGTGCGGATGCGCCGATCCTCGCGTGCTGACGTCACTCGGGCTGCGCCTGGACCCCTCGCATGTGCCACATGTCCCTGCGCCAACCATCTTCGCCACAGGCGCTGCACCGTGGACACATCCCTATGGGTATCGGCTGCGATTTGACGAAGCGACCAACCTGCCCTTCTCAGCCCGATCACCATACCCCTCGTAAAGTCGTCTGTCTGCTGGAAATGCCTCCGTTGACGGCGGCCTGGCATTCTTAGCTATACACGTGTCCTGTGGCACACGACAACACGTTCTACAATGACTGTCGGCTGAGAAATCACGGTACGAAGTGGGCCATTCGCCAATGCCGTGTCCCATTTATCGTTCGCTACGTGCGCAGCACAGCGGCGCATTTCACATCATGAGCATACCTCAGTGACGTCAGTCTACCCTGCAATTGGCATAAAGTTCTGACCACTCCTTCTTGGTGTTGCATTTGCTCTGTCAGTCAGTGTAATAACATGTTTCCAGTATTCGGAAGTACTTTGCTTCTCCAACTCTGGATATTATAAGGGATTTACTGTGACGTGTCGTTCCTTTAACAGCTAGTCCCTTATCATCCTCATTCTGAAGCCTCTGTTGCTGAGAATAAAACTCCACAGAACATAACAGTTAAAAAATACAAGGCCATAGTTGTTTGCCGAAGTACTAATGGCAATAATAACTTCATTCCAATATTTAAAAGCTAACTTAAAAGCACGTTTGAAATTATCAACAATCAAGTTGTGTTCAAACAGGTCTTACTGTGATAAACTGGCTCTTGCCACCAACATATTTCCTAATGTCAATATATTTGTTGATCATGATGACGATAATAATAATAATAATAATAATAATAATAATAATAATAATAATAATAATAATAATAATAATAATAATAATAATAATAATAATAATATGAAAATTGAAATCTAGAAATATCTTGGGTACATGTGGGCTAAGAACATTACAGGTTGATTCAGTAGAAAGTGGAGAGCCTCCGTGGCTCATACGTCAGCGCGTCGGCCTCCCACCGCTGGATACCGTGGTTCAAATCCCGGTCCCTCATGTGAGATTTATGCTGGACAAGGCAGAGGCGGGACAGGTTTTTCTCCGAGTACTCCGGTTTTCCCTGTCATCTTTCATTCCAGCAACACACTCCATTATCATTGCATAGCATTTATCAGTAATTAATAATCACCTTGGGAGTGGCGACCCCATTGTAATAATAGCCTATATATGCTTCATTCATTACATCCCTGACCCGGTCAAAGACTGGAAAACAGGTTGTAGGTTTTCATTTTCAGTAGAAAGTAGGTTGAAGCAATGCAATTTCAGAAATTTGAGCGTACACTCAAATGATATTTGAGTAGCGTATTACAGAAAGTATAAAATACCTTCGCGTAGTGTCTAGACTTCGGAAGATAATCGGTATCGTGCTTCACCTCTTTCACATCTATCCTCCTCATTCATCACCAGCTAAGTCGGGAGATCCAAAACAAATTGAGTGTAGGTCATGGAGGTCCCTTGAGTAGTGGAAGGAGAAGGCTCCTACAAGTCTAACCTCGCCAATAACAGGGATAGAGTGGTTAGCTCTACGCCTCACCGTCTTCGCCCCCAGAAATCAACCAAGAATTAATTTCTGGTGCAGGCTGAGTGGTTCACAAAGTATGTCTATAGGCACGAGATTTGTATCTAAATTTCCGGACTTCCTTGCGGGGAACCACAGTCACATACTGCTAAGTGAATGAAGAATTCGTGCTGTTATGCTAAACCATCTTAAATATGTTACATTATACAAACTAGAGAGTCTTCAAGTTCCTAACTATACCTATATATCTAATTAATTATGAAATTGAATAATAGCAATAAACGGAAGATACATATCTGACAGTTTCTATGATATAAGGGAAGTTTACGTTATATATTAACTTCCTAAGTATATGTACCACTTACATATCTTTTTAAATATATTTTAACCAGGTATAGCCAGAAGGGAATTCGGAGCGTATGGTTGCAGTAGTGAATAAATTACCGTAACTTGTCGAACGCTAAATTGGGAAAATCGGCAGGTAAGTGGTAATAATAATAATAATAATAATAATAATAATAATAATAATAATAATAATAATAATAATAATAATAATAATAATAATAATAATAATAATAATAATAATAATACCGTTGCCCGGTCAGCTTGCGTGGGGGTTTAGTTCTGAATTTAGTAAGGGCTAGGCATAACCCTGCGTGAGAAACCAGAATGTCTTTATGGATCAGAAACATTAATTTTGAACAGAAAAGCAGACATTGAAAACATTGTGAAAAAAAAGAACGCAAATTCATAAGGAGAATTTTAGGCCCAAAAATTTGAGATGGACAGTGCCGACTCGGAGGTGAACAGAAAATCAAACAATATACAAATATTCACAGCGACATTAGAAAATGCAGGTTAAGATTCTATGGACACATTAAAGGAATGGATTTACAAAACGAATAATACCGATCTCGATAGCTGCATTCGCTTAAGTCCAGTATTCGGGAGATAGTGGGTTCGAACCCCACTGTGAGCAGCCCTGCAGATGTCTTCCCGTGGTTTTTACACCAGGCACATGCTGGGACTGTACCTTATTAATGTAACGGTCGACTCATTCCAACTCCTAGGCCTTTCCTGTCCCATCGTCGCCATAAGACCTATCTGTGTCAGTGCGACGTAAAGCAACTTGTAATAAAAGTAAAAAGCAGGAGAAAACAGGAGCAAAGCCAAGGCAGACACAATGAAATGGATTAGCGAAATCAAAACCGATCTGAAACAGGCAGGAATTACATCAGCAAATATCTAAAATCGGGAAATCTTCAAATCCAAAATTCACAAATGGAAATATGATGAAGGAGAAAGACCAAAGGAAAAGACTGGAACAACCAGGTCTGAAGACAGTAAGGAAGCCCACAGTAAAAAACCGAAAGAAATATGGGCACAAAGGAAAGCAAAAGATGTCTCTAAGTACTTTGCGTAGTCCTAGTGGCCTTATTCGATAATAATAATAATAATAATAATAATAATAATAATAATAATAATAATAATAATAATAATAATAATAATAATAATAATAATAATAATAATAATAATAATACGCGTCTTAAACCAGAAGTATTATATGATTCAGAGACTTTGACTACTATTAGACCGGAAAAAGTTGTTCAATTAGTAAAAAGAGAATGCAGGATATTACAAAAATATTACAAAAACAACGGATGTGTTGATAGGCAGGTACCATTGAGATCTAAAGTGGAATTATACAGCAAGATAAAACCAATAACATAGTTAAAAAGAAAAAATGCTGGTCTACGGGCAAGCCTTCTGTATGATTAACGACCGACTGTCTAAGAATATCTGGAATTTCATAAGACCAAAGGCTATACATTTGAGATGATTCGATGAATGTGAGAAAGATCTGAGTTAGATCTGCATCCCACAAAATAACATAAGATCAGTAACAGGAAAGATTTAGACGGTTGGTAGAAAGATATTTGGCTTTTAAGGCGTAATTAGAGCCCGGAAGGGGCAGTATCCCCCGACAGAAGTGCAGAAGAAGTCGCTGATCGATCGTCTTCCGAGATAATGGCAGACGGACAAGATTTAGATACTGAAAATGAAAAGGAGCATTAACTCGTAGTTCATAGCGGATCAACTTGAGTATATTAATAATAATAATAATAATAATAATAATAATAATAATAATAATAATAATAATAATAATAATAATAATAATAATAATAATAATAATAATAATAATAATAATAATAATAATAATAGTAATAATAATAATAATAGTAATAATAATAATAATAATAATAATAATAATAACATACATACATACATTATCATTATAGACTGTTATGCCTTTCAGCGTTCAGTCTGCAAGCCTCTATGAATTTACTAAACGTCGCCACAATCCTCGATTTGCAACTAGTGTTGTGGCCTCATTTAGTTCTATACCTCTTATCTTTAAATCGTTAGAAACCGAGTCTAACCATCGTCGTCTTGGTCTACTTCTACTTCTCTTACCCTCCATAGCTGAGTCCATTATTCTCCTAGGTAACCTATCCTCCTCCATTCGCCTCACATGACCCCACCACCGAAGCCGGTTTATGCGTACAGCTTCATCCATCGAGTTCATTCTTAAATTAGCCTTTATTTCTTGATTCCGAGTGCCCCCCTGCCATTGTTCCCACCTGTTTGTACCAAAAATCATTCTTGCTACTTTCATGTCTGTTACTTCTAACTTATGAATAAGATATCCTGAGTCCACCCAGCTTTCGCTCCCGTAAAGCAAAGTTGGTCTGAAAACAGACCGATGTAAAGATAGTTTCGTCTGGGAGCTGACTTCCTTCTTACAGAATACAGTCGATCGCAGCTGCGAGCTCACTGCATTAGCTTTACGGCACCTTGATTCAATCTCACTTACTATATTACCATCCTGGGAGAACACACAACCTAAATACTTGAAATTATCGACCTGTTATAGCTTTATATCACCAATCTGACATTCAATTCTGTTGAATTTCTTACCTACTGACATCAATTTAGTCTTCGAGAGGCTAATTTTCATACCATACTCATTGCACCTATTTTCAAGTTCCACGATATTAGACTGTAGGCTGTCGGCACAATCTGCCATTAAGACCAAGTCGTCAGCATAGGCCAGACTGCTTACTACATTTCCACCTAATTGAATCCCTCCCTGCCATTTTATACCTTTCAGCAGATGATCCATGTAAACTACAAACAGCAAAGGTGAAAGATTACAGCCTTGTCTAACCCCTGTAAGTACCCTGAACCAAGAACTCATTCTGCCATCAATTCTCACTGAAGCCCAATTGTCAACATAAATGCCTTTGATTGCTTTTAATAATCTGCCTTTAATTCCATAGTCCCCCAGTATGGCGAACATCTTTTCCCTCGGTACCCTGTCATATGCTTTCTCTAGATCTACGAAACATAAACACAACTGCCTATTCCTCTCGTAGCATTTTTCAATTACCTGGCGCATACTGAAAATCTGATCCTGACAGCCTCTCTGTGGTCTGAAACCACACTGGTTTTCATCCAACTTCCTTTCAACGACTAATCGCACCTTCCCTTCCAAGATGCCAGTGAATACTTTGCCTGGTATACTAATCAGTGAGATACCTCGATAGTTGTTGCAATCCTTCCTGTTCCCTTGCTTATAGATAGGTGCAATTACTGCTTTTGCCCAATCTGAAGGTACCTTACCAACACTCCACGCTAATTTTACTACTCTATGAAGCCATTTCATCCCTGCCTTCCCACTATACTTCACCATTTCAGGTCTAATTTCATCTATTCCTGCTGCTTTATGACAATGGAGTTTATTTACCATCCTTTCCACTTCCTCAAGCATAATTTCACCAACATCATTTTCCTCCTCCCCTTGAGCTTCGCTGTTCACAACACCACCAGGATGATTTCCTTTTACATTGAGTAGATGTTCAAAATATTCCCTCCACCTCTCCAGTGATTCCCTGGGATCTATTATGAGTTCACATGAATTGCTCAAAACACTGTTCATTTCCTTTCTCCCTCCCTTCCTAAGATTCATTATTACTGTCCAGAAAGGTTTCCCTGCTGCTTGACCTAGCCTTTCCAGGTTATTACCAAAATCTTCCCATGACTTCTTTTTGGATTCAACAATTATTTGTTTCGCTCTGTTTCTTTCATCTACATACAACTCCCTATCTGCCTCGGCCCTTGTTTGGAGCCATTTCTTATAAGCGTTCTTTTTACGTTTACAAGCTGCTCTCACTTCATCATTCCACCAAGATGTTCGCATTTTCCCGTCTTTACACACAGTTGTTCCAAGGCATTCCCTGGCTGTTTCTACTACAGATCCATATATGCCACCCATTCACTTTCTATATCCTGAACCTGCTTAATGTCTACTGTTCGAAACTTCTCACTAATCATATCCATGTACTTCCGTCTAATTTCCTCGTCCTGGAGATTTTCTACCCTTATTCGTTTGCAGACAGATTTCACTTTCTCTACCTTAGGCCTAGAGATACTTAGTTCACTACAGATCAGATAGTGGTCTGTATCATCGAAAAATCCCCGGAAAACTCGTACATTCCTGACAGATTTCCTGAATTCGAAGTCTGTTAAGATATAGTCTATTATGGATCTGGTACCCCTAGCCCCCCACGTGTAGCGGTGAATAGCTTTATGCTTGAAGAATGTATTTGTAACAGCTAAACCCATACTAGCACAGAAGTCCAGTAAACGCTTCCCATTCCCATTAGCTTCCATATCTTCCCCACATTTACCAATCACCCTTTCGTAGCCTTCAGTTCTATTCCCAACTCTCGCATTGAAATCGCCCATTAGCACTATTCTATCCTTGCTGTTTACCCTGACTACGATGTCACTCAATGCTTCATAAAACTTGTCAACTTCATCCTCATCTGCACCCTCACATGGTGAATACACGGACACAATTCTAGTCCTAATTCCTCCAACTGACAAATCTACCCACATCATTCGCTCATTTACGTGCCTAACAGAAACTATGTTCCGTGCAATGGTATTCCTGATAAAGAGCCCTACCCCAGACTCTGCCCTTCCCTTTCTAACACCCGTCAAGTACACTTTATAATCTCCTATCTCTTCCTCGTTATCTCCCCTTACCCGAATATCACTTACTCCTAGCTCATCCAGATGCATCCTCTTTGCTGACTCAGCCAGTTCTACTTTATTTCTTCCATAAGCCCCATTAATATTGATAGCTCCCCATCGAATTCCATTTCGTTCGCCAAGTTGTTTCCAAGGAGTCCCTCGCCTGTCAAATGGGAGTGGGACTCCATTACTCCCATAGGTCCGAGGCTTGCTTAAAGTGTTCTGAGCTCGGTTAATCCATGAAGCAGGATGCTGCCCTACTTGCACATAGTCCAAGTGAGGATCTCTCCTCTAACGGGTTATGGACCACCGGTGGATTGTATAGTCCTAGCCGCCTGAGCACAAGAAGGACCACGACTCAGAATATGTCCGAGATGCCCACTCCCATTTCATAGCAACTGGTATCCCGACTCTCAGGACCACTTACTAGGCCACTCAGCCGTTGCCCATGGTTCACGAACTAGGACGTGACTACAGTAACCCACAAACATGAACCATAATAATAATAATAATAATAATAATAATAATAATAATAATAATAATAATAATAATAATAATAATAATAATAATAATAATCAGGAAGACATATTCACATATGTGAGGAAGAAGCGACTGACCTTTTACGGGCATGTGACCCGCCTGAAACTCTGCAGGTTCACCAACAGAACCCTCACAGTGACAAGTAGGGGAAAGACTTCCAAGACCAAGTGGATCACCTCAGTAAAATTAGACCTAGAGGAACTACAGATCCCATTAGAGACCACAGAGAACCGATCTCAGTACGACAAGCTATCCTGCAGAGAGTCTTCCCACTATCCCTCACAAGCAAAACCACTAGACTTAAATGGAAGGATGGAAGGAAGCAGGCACACAGCCAGGAACTGAAAGCGTACTGGGCCAAAAGAAAAAAAAGCAGAAGACCATAGCTGAGAGTTAAGACGAGCCCTGTGGTCGCTAGTAAGCCACAACGAACAAAAATAATAATAGTAATAATGATAATAATAATGATGATGATAATCATAATATTTTCCCGAAAATCATGATACAGTATAAGAATCGAAGGTCCAAATAAGGGATTTCAACGAACAAGGTGACCTATTTTGTAAACGTAACCTAGCCTCTATACATTGGAGAAGTCCTTCGGAAAATGATAAGGCCCATGAATAAACTAGCGCTACGTGCGAACATAAAATTAATTTACAAAATAAAAATTGAACTAAATAAAATACATAGCACTGAATTTCCGGTTTAAATACGATTATATCCATCATTGTAGAGAAATTAATTGTCAATAGTCGAGCAGCCGTTCTTCCAGGTGAACCGACGATGCCTTTACCTCACCCACACATGTGCTTTATAATTAAAATAGATACATGATAACATTTCAGTGAAGTTGTTTGAGTGTTAGTACAGGGGAATGATCATCTCGTTAAAATAAAAGTAAATCACCATTAGTATTAATACGTGCTGCGTTTATTTCTCCAGCTGTATGTAGTAAGAAACTTCTGTCTAATCATTCATACATCGCCAGTTTGTTTGTGATGTTGAAAGTGGAGAGGTTACACTCCATGTGCAAAGCAAGCGCGGCCGATGCACACGACAATGATGCAAAGCAGCCTCCTGCATATTCAGTTAAAGAATCTCGGAGCAGCTTTAAAGGGAGCGGTCTGTACAATCTCACTAACATTTCATCAGCGCGCGGATAAGCGGAAACAACTTGGCACATCATAGGGTTACTCGCTACGTTGTACTCTGAAACTTTTATCGATTGTGAGACCCACAGTCAGCTGAGACCATGCACCTTCGTCACTGAACTGCCTCTTCTTAAGGAGGCTGTTAGAAGTTCTTTTTTTATTTGAAGAAATCGTGAATTAAATTTTGTAGGGAGATTGCTTCTGTGTAACGTAGAAAAGACACCATGTTGCGAGTAGTAGATATGAAGGTGACGAGACGCTTTTCAGTAGCTTTTCAAATCTTCGCAACCCGGTGTTCTTGATCGACTATTACAATTATTATAATTAATAAAATGTCGTAGTACATCACTAGATACTCACAAAGGATACACACCGCTACTACTTCTGAGAATTATTATTATTATTATTATTATTATTATTATTATTATTATTATTATTATTATTATTATTATTATTATTAATATTATACCACGCCTGGTGACTATGATCGCTAACGCATGAATTCTCTATGGTCTGACCCTGTGGTTACGCGGTTCGAGTCCACTTGGTGGAACAAACGTCCCTCAGAATGTTAGCCGGCAGGATAGGAGAGGTAGTGATATACAATTTATGAATTCCGTGCCAAGAGCCTAGATTAATTCCAAATCTCTCCGCAGTGTTCTTATGGAGTGAGGGCACATGATGCTGTTGATGGTGATTCGTCCATCATATGATGTTAAGCCTTGAGCAGACTCCTTGGTGTTATTCGACAGGAGCAGGCTATGTGCCGTCAGCGGTTTTCACCCTCTTCCAACATCGTTGTCATCATCATCATCATCATTCCCCATATCCAGACCTGAAGGTCGCCGGTGGGTGTCAAATACAAAGACCTGCAACAGGCGAGCCGAACATGTCGTCGGGCACTACCGGCATTGAAAGTCATACGATAAATAAATAAATAAATAAATAAATAAATAAATAAATAAATAAATAAATAAATAAATAAATAAATAAATAAATAAATAAATAAATAAATAAATAAATAAATAAATAAATACATAAATAAATAAATAAATAAATACATAAATAAATAAATAAATACATAAATAAATAAATAAATAAATACATAAATAAATAAATAAATAAATAAATAATAACGTTTATTGTCAGGATGAGTGGTTCACAGGGTAGAGAGCCGTTTTTCTGTATACAGGATGGTGGATTCGATCCCTCTTCTGTCAGGCTATATTGGAAAGTGCCGAAATACGCCAGCTTCTTGTCAGTAGATTTACCGGCACATAACTAAACCTCTTCGAGACAAACTTCCGGCCTGGGAAGGCCATTAATGTGATCAGTGGGATGTAAAACCCATCACATAGTTATTACGGTTAATTTGGCTTTCCACGTTTTGACCTAACAACGTCTCATACTGCAGCTCTTATGCACGGAATGTTGGCGTTAGGAAAAATCAACCTGATTATCACAGGCTGTTTCTGGTAAAATCTATCTATATAAATACAATCGTACCGACCGTGTGTCTGTACATTGACTATTTTGACGATATTTCCGTACAGTTATCCGTTTCAGGTGTAATAATGCGCATCTGCATATTTTTTAGCTTTGGTGTCTGTTTGCCTGTTTGTTTGTCTGTTTGCATATAGCATGAAAACTAGGGATATATTTCTACCAAAATTCATATTTAGAATCCACTTGTCCATGAGTAGGTTTTAGGGCCAATATTGTTTCTAAATCCCTGAATTGACTGGGGGGTTTATACGAAACCGAAACCATGATTTTACACTCTCACAAAATGTACACAACCAAGCTTAATGGAAATCAATTTCTAAACTTTTTTCTCATATGCATCATTTCTATAGGAGGATTAATAAGGGAAATATCATTAACGGACCGTTAATCGGTACAAGTCCCACCGTTCTTATCTCAAGAGCGGGTGCGTGTAAAATATATTCTTATAACGTCTTATAACTTGAAAACTACTGAAGATATTTCAACCAAACTTCATATTTAGCATCCACGTGTCCAAAGGTTTTTAAGGTACATACCATGTAAAATTTCCGGAATGGACTGGGGGGTTTATAGGGAACCGAAACAGTGATTTTACTCTCCCAAAATATATACAAGACCAGCCTAACTGGAATACGGCCAACCTTAATGGAAATCCAAATATATAATGTTTTGCTCAGATGCATTTTTTCGACAGGAGGATTAATAAGGGAGATATCATGAACGGTCGGTTTTGAAGGCTAAGTCAAGCGGACATAGCGCTAAAGGTCTTGTACGTAGAACAGATTCCTTATCTATAGGTCTATAAATAAAATCGTAATGGCCGCGTGTCTGTACATTGACTATTTTGGCGACATTTTCGTACAGTTATCCGTTTCAGGTGTAAAAATGACCATCTGCATATTTGTTAGCTTTAGTTTCCTGAAAGTCCTCATTTTTAATCCCTCCCTCCCCCCCCAAAGCAAGACTGAGGCACAATCTGCCAGATGAGCTACAAAATAGAAATTTGGCAAAAATAAATTATGTGTTAGCTGTAATCGACGGAAATCTTCCAAGATCTTTATATATTTCATTTTTTACCCCCGAAAAATATAGGAATATTGAGGCAATTTTAATGTCGGTGCAGACCTTCGTTTCGAGGTATTTATCAGCTAAACGGTAAGTCGTATTCTAATTCTACACGAAAATTGGCCCACCCAGTATCCATACGCGAGCCAAATTCTATGTTTTTAGCTGTTATATTAGTACTCAAAAGTAATGTACTGCGAGAAGTCCTTACCCGAGTTCCACCCTATTCAACGTTTCTAACTCAAGTTTTACCAATAAATAGATGAGACAGGAGAAAGTATCTAAATCCAACCATTTAGGCCGCTGAATGAAGCGTCTTATGGTAAAATCCGTTCGTCGGTATGATGTATCGTTTAGCAGCAATAAGGTAAGGGTGTGTTCTGCCCGAAGGCAGGTCCGAACCTCCGTAGAGATGTGCCTGAACCGGAGTTTACGTGCTGTAGGGTGGCCAGTATCTTTCCGTTTCTCAATTCCCTTTCTCCCCACCAACAACAGCGCGTGGCAACCCATCCAAATCTTGAATCTGTCAATGAAGGTTTGTAATATTGTAAACATACATATAATTCTTATGTCGATCTACAAACATTCATTGAAGTCGATTTGTAGCGATGTAGAAAGGGTGTTTCTGCCATTATAATTAATATTTTACATCGATAGTGACTGTCAGCAGGAGACCGTCTCTTATTGTAATCATTACTCCCCGCATCGACTTTGACTGGCAGTAGGAATGGGATCCTTCTCCAACACCTTTGTAACTAGCATTGTTAAGCAATTCTCAATTTACCTGGCAGAAGTCAAGGGAACATAAAATTTTGTTCAGAACTCCCCTAACCGATTGTGTTTGGGAGTAGGCAAGTGTGCCCCCCTCCAATTATAAACAAATTTACCCATATAAAATGTGACTGGCTTTAAGCATAATGGCCTTACTATTGTAATGGAAATTCACCAACTCGGTGTGACTGTCATTAAGAAAAGCTGTCTGTCATTATAATGATAACAGCGCAACTAAATTTTGACTGGCAGTAAGGAAGGTGCCTGCTATTATAATAAAAACTTCTCAACTGTAATCTGTCTGGAAGTAGGAAAGGCCGCCTGGCATTGTAACGAAAACTCCCAAAATCGATTGCGACCACGCAGTAGGTAATGGGACCTTCCATCATAATGAAAACTTACCTACTCAATTGTGAACAGCAGTGGTAAGTGACCCTGCCGTTATCATCACAACTCCGCAACTCGAACTCTACATTGGAAACAACGTAGGGGAACCTCCCCTGCTATTTCTCGATAACGCTAAGGAGACATGGAATTTGAAAAACATCTTATTCATTGCATGTGCAGTAGTTTATACAATGTAAATACCGTAGCGAAGCATGGGTACATTTGCTAGTATGTTATAAATTCGATATTTTCTTATCGGCAGGTAGTTAAACACCTAAGTTAAATATCACAATGGCAAGTGCAGCGCGATGGTGATATCTATTCCAGCGGGGGCCTCTTGCGTTGAGTGCTTGAATACGCACACTTTTAAGACAGAACGCGTCATTTGATTTAAAATATTTTGGTCTCGTTTTCTTCACAAATAGATGGGATAACAAATATAAGTGATACAATAGCGAATAAAATAACAATTTGTGAATAAATGACTGTGAACTTTGAAATCGTGCAACATTTGAATTGTGATTTCTATATCGGTACCTATTCAACACTCGCCTATCAAATTATACGTTACGAACACAAATCAGGATGACACGCATGATGGTGAAGTAATTACTGAGATATCTCCATCCGATCAAAAATTATGCGGCGATGAATTTAGTAGTGGCGCGCCGTGGGCTTCTCTCATGACGCCGTTAAGTCATCATCGCACAACGGCAGTATCTAACGCGATTGATGAATATTGATTGTATACACAATGTCTGCATTCTTTATATGCCAAACATCTTCCTAACTTTGAAGAATACTAATCATGAAAAGTCTGTTGTCTTGATATATTTCTTATTATATTGTAATTCGAGTTTCATTTCATTCACCGCTTTATGACACTAAATACACCCCCGGACGTGTAGACGACACAGTATATCCCAATATTTTTATAATTGACGAAGTATCAATTTTTATGGATATTCGTTTGTTTATATGATCTTTACATTTCACTCGCAAAATAACCAAATTCTGAAGTACATTGCCATCACATTCAAGAATAACCTATTTGAAGGATATAGCCTATACACATAAAAAATTGAGAACAGTAATTTAGGGACAGTCTGTACCTGCAGCACAATAGTGTTAGCCAGTTTTCCTCTTCAGTGTTGACTGCGTATCAGTCTGTCGAGAGTAACTCGTTTATTCAAGTTTTTAAAAACAATTCTATTGGAACAAAATTCAGACTCAACATCTCCATCACATCCAAGAACTTCCATTTCAGAGAATATATATAAAAGTGAAGTTATTGATTCCTCGCTTATTACATTTATGAAAACTCCATTGATCTCAAAAATTAAATCATTTTGTATGTAGCGTTCCCAAATGGATTCCTATTCCGGACAGTGGATATAACAGCTAAATGTGCACTTTGTTGAGTTTGGCTAGAGTGAGGTTGTCGGGATATGGAACATTTATGCTCTCAATAAAATAGGAGAATAAGATACTGTAAATGAAGTTAGGAATTCGATCATCGTAGTAAAGATTGGATTTTATGATCTATCCAGCTATTTATTTCACTGGAATGCATTCTCAGATGTGATGAAGGGTACAGTATGTAAAGAGAGCAGTAGTTCACATCTTACTTCTTATTTTAGGTGCCGTTTCTTCAGTCGTCAGCTCGGAGGCTAGTTGAATTCTCAAGAACTGCACACACTGTCACTACACATACTTACCACAACTACAGATTTTGTAAACTTTAAACGTTTATGAATTTAAAAACTGATCATAAATGTTCATTATTTTGATTGTGAAAATAAGTTATTTGTGCCACAAATTATCTGAACAGTATTGTAAGTTAATAGTGACGAAAGCGAGGATGTGTTCCTTTATACACATATATCGAAGGAAATTGTGAAATTCTACAAAGCTGGTGAACATTTATAAAATTTATAAAGGAGCAGTGAAGTGAACGTTCCGATTTTGCCAATATTCTGGTGAAGTAATGTAATGGAATATTTTAAACAAGACTGTTATGGTGAAAGTTACGATAAGCAGCGTTTCTATACGGAACTGCTCTCCGACTTCAAATTCGTATTCTACGGGCTTGAATGGACTGTGAGTTGATATTAACAAATTAAACCAACAAGGCGTTGAATGAATGAAAAAGAAAATTCAGAAGGCAAAAAATTGAAGTAATATCTGTGAAGTGAATAGTTGCATTAAAGCTTTAACAACTGCTATTGAATCTTGATATAAAAGCGACCGAGCATAGGGCTAACCACTCCATCACACTTAGAGCCGAGATTTAAAAATAAAATATTTGCTTTACGTCACACCGACACAGATAGGTCTTATGGTGACGATGGAGTAGGAGTGACCTAGGAGTGGGAAGGAAGCAGCCGTGGCCTTAAATACGATACACCGGGTGAGACGACCGTGCGGTTAGGGTCGCGCAGCTGTGAGCTTGCATCCAGGAGATAGTGGATTGTTACGTCCACCTTCTCAACATAATCTCCTTGTAACTGTATGCACTTTTGCCATTGATGTGTCAGTCTCTTCAGACCTTCCTGAAACCATTCTTCGGAGTGCTGCGTACCCATGCATTGACAACATTTTCCAGTTCTTCAAAATCCATAAAACGGCGACCACGGAGAGTTCCTTCATGTTCCCGAGCAGGTGATGGCACTGTTCGACATACCTTTGGTGGTGGACTGCCTCTATGCTTCCGTTTCAACGACTATTGTTTCGTTTGTGGCTCATGGTAATAGAGCCATGTCTCATCACCAGTCACAAGCATAGCCATGAAGTCGGCTGGATCTTGATCATGGATTTCCAAAAGTTCTCTGCACACGTCCACACGCCTCTGCTTTTCGTCTGCAGACATGAGTCTAGGCACCCACGTGGATGACACCTTCCCTAACTGTAAGTGGCCGTGCACGATCCGCTGCAGGGTGTTCCGGCTAATTCCCGTGGCTGCTTCCATTTCCGTAAAAGTGATGCATTTGTTTCCTTTTGCCACCCGGGCACATTTTGTGAACTTCAGAACCATGTGCTTCTTCAGAAGCGGAAATGTCGTAACTAAATTCCTCGGTTGTAGGAGAATCGAGCTCACATCCATTCGAGTGAGTTAAGCGCTTGTTTATCGTCTCATCCAGACAGCCCTCATTATTTAACATGTTGATATAAAATAGAGATTAGGAGAGAACATATTGTGATGATGATGATAATGATGATTGTTGGCTGGTGTTGACACTGTCACATTCCTTCCAGAACTGGTTCCCTTGTCCACCGATGTGCGCCCTGTTTTCCAACCTTCCACACAGTTGTAAACTGTTTTCCGTTATGGCGCATGATTTGCACAGACTGCCATCAAGCGCCGATGAATTTCTGCAGTGGTCACACCTTCTTTCCACAGGAACCAAGTCGTATAGCGCTGTCCCTGACGGTTGCTTTCCATGTTGTCTGGTCCTACACTGACAGTGTTGTTATGAAATGGCTATTACAAGTGCATTCGTTGGCCCCTGTGCGTGTGCTGCTACCAAATGGTGGAACAATGCACTAGTTACACGTCACCACCTTCAAAAGTAACAATATGAACCATACCCGGACGCACAAAACATAAAGTGCAAAATCTATAAGTTTCCACTAATCGGCAGTAAATAGGATAGAGTGGTCAGACCTATAATTGATCCCTGTTTGCACTCCTCTCATTTTTATTGCACATTTTGTGAACAGAACCATGTGCTTCTTCAGAAGCGGAAATGTCGTAATTACATTCCTCGGTTGTAGGAGAATCGAGCTCACATCCATTCGAGTGCGCTAAGCGCTTGTTTATCGTCTAATCCAGACAGCCCTCATTATTTAACATGTTGATATAAAATAGAGATTAGGAGAAAACATATTGTGATGATAATGATGATTGTTGTTTTGAGAGGCCTAATATCCAAATTATTGGCTTCTATAAATACCATGGTAATATCTATATTATAATGAACTGAAACGGAATACTTGTTCGAAAATTAATCCATAGAATGGCGTTTATATCTATGAATATATTGTCGATGGTGTAAACCTAATAACGCTCATAAGGTGAAAATTTTAAAAAAATCAAGAATAATTTTTTATCATTTTCGTATAATGGTTATCAAATGTTTCGAGTAATCCCTTAATGGTGAAGGAATGTAAATATGATTTTAAAAAGTTTGGTCATTTTAAATTATGAAACCGCAATGGATTGTTGATTTGTTTTCCGAGTGCCTTTTAGCAACACTCTAATATTATTATCCCTTTCAGTGTATGTAAGATTTTAAATATGGGAAGTTATTTACTATTGTTTCAATTCCACACAGAACTATAGATTTCTTAGTGTTGGACTTTACATTTTTGCGATGGCAACACGTAGTTCTCAGAGGCCTCGCTTACGTACTTGGTCGGCTGATGCAGAGTGGGTCTCGGCCCTCAACTGGCTACGGTTGGTCCGTGGTCCGACTGCTCTGTATTCCAACCGGCCAACCATGCAGAGGAGGAGTGGCCACGGCTCTGCCATGGCTCTAGGCCTCTGTATTCGGGAGACGGCGATAAGCTGTTCCCCACCGTCGGCTGTCCTCAGTATGGTTTTTCGTAGTTTTCCATTTTCCTGAACGAACGCGAATGCCGGGACAGTTACTAGTATAGGACACGGTTGCCAACCCTCTCACCTTCTCCGCACATCTCCTTCTCCGATACTAATCTCCCGGCCTGGGAGACGGCGTCATGGTCTAGGAGATCCGCCTCCCCCGTCAGGGAAGGAATGAAAACCTATAGTAGTAGTAGCAGTTACCTACTTATTATTCATATCCCTTGGCCTTCTCAGTAGATTTAGCGAGGAATTCAATTCTTGCCATACGGCATGAGGCGAAGTTAGTGAATCGCACGATTATTGGTCGCGCCTGGTAGCAATGAATATGGGACGTACGAAGACGAATCAGGCGCAGAAAAACTGCCCCCAAGCCTACATCACCCCCCCCCCCCAACCTGGTTACCCAGTCTCGACCACCCCAGCGCCACCAATCCTCTCTAATCGTCCAGTGCTATAATTGCTTGAAGCTACATCATACTGCTGATACATGCAAGGAATCTTCCCGCTGCAATAGGTGTGGTGGTTCCCACCACCACTCAGATTGTAAGGTGCCTCGGGATCAGGCGAAGTGTGCGAACTGCCTTGGCAGCCACGCCGCTTCGTTTCCTGGATGCCCCTTCATTAAACGGGCAATTAGGGACCATTACAGGCACTCAAGACACCTAAACTCCTCCAAACTACCCCCTCCTCCCCTAAACTACAACTACCTCCCCCCTCTTACCAACCCGGTCTAGACTCTTCCACCCTTCTTCATCTACTTCTTAACATACTTTCTCCCCACCTTCCATCTCAAGCACCCGCCATGCCTAGCCGACAACTCTTAATTCACTAACCCGCCAGCCAAGGATCAATCCTGCCAAGATTCATCGCCTTGCCGACTTTCCTCCCTAGTATACACTCGCCTTTCCCCACTCAAAGCACTTCCAATTCTTCTGACAATTAAGCAACTTTGGGAGTGGTCACCCACTGGATGGGTGTCCATCTTCCCACTCTACTCTCACAGGCCCTGAGCCATTATAACTCAACCTACTCCCAACATCGGGAAATTATGAAGCCCATGGACTCGGAATCAGAGACCCCAGGCCTATTTTCCCCACCATCCGGGGTGCAGGTCATATTCTGACCAGTCTAATTTTCTTCTAAGGTACCACCACCCCTCAAAACCATTCTCTTCCGAATCCAAAATTGCCGAAAGCAGCACTCAAGGCCTACAAGGCCGAAGGGCTAATGTGCTCAAAGTATCAGGGCTCCGCCCATATATCCGTTGTGACGCGTGGTTTACTACTAACAACTCCCGCAACCATCAATAACTGTGGAAAAACTAGATGAGTGGACAAATATCTGCAGTATTATTAGTTGTGTTAATGATTACCAGACGGATTAATACTCCTGAAGAGAACTGGACTATCATTGAAGAGAAAAGGAGGCCAAACGCGTATGTACAAACGGTGGTAGTGCCGTCGGAAAAGCATCCAAAATGCTGCTTCAGAGTGATTAGAAGCACACATCTTTCTTATATCCACCGCAACAAGACGGTAAAATTCTACTTACGGCGCGGCGGGGGAGGATGAAAAGTATTTTCTCAAATCACGTGATAGCGAATCAATCCTATAACTAAACTATGCATAGTGATGCTCAACATTGCGAGTAATTGTGTTCTTGTGACTTACTATTTGCAAGTAAGTAAGTAAGTAAGTAAGCAAGTAAGTAAGTAAGTAAGTGAGTGAGTGGGTGAGTGAGTGAGTAATTAATTAATTAATTAATTAATTAATTAATTCGTTTTTATCCGTGGCGAAGTTAGCGCTCAAGGCCCTCTCTTACACTTAACCAGAACATTTAAAATAATTAACACCGGGCGAGTTGGCCGTGCGGTCAGGGGCGCGCAGCTATTAGCTCGCATCCGGGAGATAGTGGGTTCGAATCCCACTGTCGGCAGCCCTGAAGATGGTTTTCCGTGGTTTCCCATTTTCACACCAGGTAAATGCTGTGGCTGTACCTTAATTAAGGCTACGGGCGCTTCCTTCCCATTCCTAGACCTTTCCTGTCCCATCGTCGCCATAAGACCTATCTGTGTCGGTGCGACGTAAAGCTAATTAGAAAAAAAATTTTTAGCATACATATGTATGTTCAGTCCGTCTGCGATTCCGCTGGTGGGATCCTCAACAGCTCTGCCATCAACTGTCATAGTTGGCCTAGGCATCACTGAAGAGGTGTACTAGGTAAATGAGGAGTGAGGTAGTTTCCCGTTGCTTTCCTCACCGGGCCAGAGTTGCTATTACATATCAGTCTGCCAAGTCCACTGAAATGCATACACCAACCGACCCTATGAGCAACAGTTTCACACCATTCATAGCAGGGACTGGCTGCATAAGGACTGGCATTACTAGCATCGCTCATACCTCAGTCACTTTCATATTGTCAAAGCCAAGGATAAGACAGAGACAGATCTATGAAAGT